>NW_026891140.1:0-38612 GCF_015708825.2 Lethenteron reissneri
TTTATACAGTCGGCGAAAATCAACACAGAACCTCGATCCGCCGTCCTTCTTAATAACCAACACCATCAGTGCGCCCCAAGGACTGTTGGATGGCGAAATAATGTCGGCCGCCAACATGTCGTCTACCGCGCCACGCACGTGCTCCCTTTCCGCAGGACTCGTGCGGTCTGGGTTCATACATATCAGTCGTGCCGCACCGGTGTCAATATGGCGTGACAAGAGCGAGGTACGACCCAAATCAAAGTCATCTCTGCTGAAGACGTCCGCGTATTGCGACACCAGTGAACGCAATGCGTTTCGCTGCGTGGAGGACAAGGACAAATTCTCACGGCACAATTCTGCGATCCATAGTGGCCCGAGACACGCCAGCAGCCAGTACCCTCGGCTGGTCCCCATCAAGGCTAGTGAAGTCGGTAGTGGCATAGGCCAATACCGCACACGCCGGAACGACTACACGCTCCGGGCCCCCATTCAACACTTGCAAGAACGGGGCTTGTCCAGTCTGGACGATAGTTTGAGCCGCGACAAGAGAAAAAGCGATAATTGTTTTTATCCCCTTCTATCTGGCAACAAAACTGACACCTTTTTACAAGGAGTCATGTTTGCATAGACCACAATACCTGCAGTCATGTCTTTGAGTTGTGCGCCTTTTGGCGTCATCTGGTCCAACCAATGTGAGACTAGGCTCTCAGGAAAGCTGTCTCGGGTGTGGACCAATCAACTTCAAGGACAGTGCATACATTATCAGAGTTATGTTTTTTGTTTGCATTATGACTGCAGGTATTGTGGTCTATGCAAACAAGGTGTCAGTTTTGTTGCCAGATAGAAGGGTAAAAAACCAATTATCATATTTTTTACTGGCAAATGAGGTTCCAATGGTGTAAGAGAAAAAGCCTTAGCCAAGGAGTTCGACGGGGACAGCAACACACCCGCCGCCTTATCTGCGGCCTCCAACCGCTTTCGGTAACGCAATGGGATGAGCATCTGCGTACCAGGAGGGATCTCCACAGTGACATTGCAAGTGCGTGAACGGCGTGACCCGGAGGTGGGCGGCCCCACAAGGACGGCAGGAAAGACATCCTACAGTCCCCTGGCATTTCTAAACAGCCCTGATCCACAAGGATTTTAACAGGCATCCGACGAAGAAAATCGGTGCCCAACAGACAGGGAACCGCCAACGATCGGGAGATAAGAACCGATCCCGACGCGGCAACATTCCCTATGGCAATGTGGACATCTACCCGTCCTATGATACCCATGCCACCCCCATTAGCGGCAATGCATGCGTTGATAGCCGGCTGGACCCGCGACTCAGGGATGGATAACAGGTGAATAATTACGTCCGAAATGATGGTGGCCGACGCACTTGTGTCCACCAAAATACGCACGTCTACCCCTTAAATGGTGCCCGGCACCGTAGAAGACCCCGACGCGGCCGCAACCACCCTCCGAGCTAATTTATTCCACCGAGTAATAGTGTGCGGTACTGAATCAGCATGCCGACAATTAACATCCGATAAGCCTACGGGGGTGCGAGCGGATGCGTGAGGTGTTGGGACCTGCCGGGTGCCCGATGCGTGCCCGAGAAAGATGGCGAATCCGTGTCCAGTGGAGAAGACGGAGGAAAGGCCGACGGAAGCTGCGCAGAGCCTTTCAAAACCATCACCTTACCCTACATTGCTGGGGTCACAAAAAAGATCTCCAAAATCCTGAATAAACACAAGATCCAGGTCCGATTCAACACAGTACATAACATCCGTGATCTGGTCCCGTCTGTAAAAGATGTGGTTCCAGACATACAGTACCCTGGCGTCTACAAACTAAGTTGCCTCTGTGGTCGCAGTTACATTGGAGAAACCAAACGACATGTCTCGGACCGCATCCGTGAACATAAAGCAGACCTGAAACACGGTAGGACAAACACCTCAGCCGTGGCAGATCACTGTTACAATTCAGTGGGCTCACATGACTCTGTCGCCTCGACGGACCTGGTTTTCACCTGAGGACGGCTGCTTGCGTTGTGGCCGAAACGTCGTGAGAATTGTTTTATTATGTTTTATTTTTATTATTTTATTACTTCCCTTCTACGTGACTTTGCCGAAAGAACCAAGAAGATGAAGCTTGTGTTGCCTCCGAAACGTCGTGATATATTATTTTATTTCTATTATTATTTATATTTTTATCATTAATTATTTTTATTATTTATCTATTTTTACCTACGTGACTTTACCGAAAAAAACCTAAGAGTATAGTCACGATAGTGATTGGATTGATACAATGAGTGGTCAAATATGTATTAATTAGGAGGATGAGTGATTCAAAAGTTTGCTAAATCTGAGCGTTGTTCCAACCTCCCCAGGCCATCCAACTTCAAACAAAATCTACTCGTTCCCAACAACATGGACAGACAAATCACGTGGGCTGAGATCTTGGATGAATATGAGGGTAAGTCCCAGATACCTGCATCACATGGATTATATGCGGAGGAGGAGACTCCTTGATGAATTACTTTTCGTAGACATGGCTTGGTGGTAATGGGAAGACGTAATGATCGAGTGTGGCAAAGAGGATGGGTTTATATTTGAGTTGTTGCCATCTTTGTTCAAACTGGGGTCTCAAGCTTATGTAATTTACGATCTCTCCGCCCCCGCCCCCTCTGTATATTTAAGGCCTCGTCACAGAGACGACCTCTCTCTTTCTGCCAATACGTGTTCTCTCTCTGCGTGTCTTTGTGATGTCTGTCTGCTTGTGTGTCTGTCTATAGTTTTCTGGTTAGATTTTTGTTGCTATTTATTTTATACCTGATGATGATTGCTTGTGTTGCAATCGAAACGTCGTAGTATGCTATTATTTAATTTATTATTTTATCTTTATACGTGACTTAACCTAAAGAACCAAAGAATAATTCCTCCAGTCACGAAAGCTCCAAAATTGAGATTGCCGACAAAAACATGACTTGTAAAGTTTTACTGCCATGTGATGACTATTTTTCAATAGCAGGTCCTGTTGTGTGGTAAGCGGTAATTACTGGGATCTCAAAATTAGTTCTGTGAGACTCCATGTCCTTCGTTCTCTAATTAATAACTCGTACTTTGAATGCATTTTCTGTTCTTCATAGCCCGGGAGTCGGCGTGCCAGTCGACCACGTGGGGGGACGTTATGGATAAGGTGGACCCTTTCCCAGGCCAAAGTTACAAGAATCGCTCCCCAAAGGTGTGTATGGGTTCTAGATTTGAAGCTTTCGTGACTGCAAGGATTCATACTCTTAGTTATTTCGGTAAAGTCACGTAGGTATAAAATGAAATAAAAATTATAAAAATAAAATAATAAAAATCACGACGTTTCGGAGGCAACACAAGTCTCCGTCCCAGGTGGGACCGTCACAGCTGAATTTGCTGTATCAAGTGAGGCAGGGATTCCAAGATGCAAGTTCTTAAATACAAGTTAAGGAGGGAGGAGGGGGGAGGAGCTTATCAGAATGTGGTAGCCAATGAATGGAACGTATTGGGAGGGGGGGCGGGGCTAAAAGAGAGCACGATGTGTATGGGGTCTGTGGGGTTAAAACACACGACATTCTCTCGACAACGAGCACACCATGTCACCTCACCAGCACACCAAAATATCACGACACCAACTCTCCCCATCACCTTCTCATCACACTACACGACCACCAATTCAATACACCATATTAGAGCCTCATCATGCCTCTATACCATCACAATACACCATCTCTCTAGAACATTCCACTACTTCTCCTCTCCATATCGCAACACCATGTCCCGACACCATCACCGCATCTCTTCACCGTCCCGCTCATGCAGGCACTTGAAGTGGCCATTTATTACCAATGAAGACAGAATGATATCAGGCAGTCACATTAATTATGTCTGTGATTTGATTGGAAGTTACCATTCCAGTTCCAAACTATGGGCGCTGCAGTGAAGTTTGTCCAGAGTTTGGGCTTCCAGATATTTATAATGGGACATTCTGTGAAAACTATTGCCAGTGATGATTATTGCCAACAATTGCTATGAAACCGCCACAATCGAGCAAAGTCTTGAGTGCATGCATGGGGTTTATGGGGATATATGAGGATGTGACATGTATTTTCATTCTATAGGAGTTGGGATATTTAGGGGTTAGTACTACACGTACAATGTGATACAAGTATTGATGGATAAGGCATTGTGTTAACAGCAGGTGATAGTGTATATTCAAGTGTGTACTAAGCAAGTTTGAATGACTGAATGTGGATGGCTGCATCTGTACATACATGTGTGAGTATGTTTTTTTGTTTGGGTTTATGTGCACGTCCACGTTTGCGTGCCTGTGGGTATGAATGTTTTCTTGCATGTGCATGTCTGAATGTTCTTTTGCTTATCTTTGCTTGATCAGAGGATAATTGGGGAGTTGAAGGACGTCAGCGGGATGAAGCATCTCCAGGAAAAGAACCTTAGCAAAGAAAGATGCACCATGGAAGAGGAGCGCCTCTTTGAGGTGCAGCGCATTGCCAGGGCGAAGTGCCGCACAGATGAGAAGTACTTCCGAGACTATCTCCTCAAGAAGCGCCTCATTCAAGTGAAGTACTTCATTGATGAGAAGCATCATCTCGAGATGATGTGTCCTGAGGAGAAGAATCTGGAGGAGGAGGAGAAGTGTCTCGCCAACGTGAAACGCGTCGAGGAGGAGAAGCGCCTTGAGCAGGAGCAGCGCCTTGCCAGCATTGCAACCATCACCACCACCGCTACCGCCGGCAACTCCACCCCCACCCCTGCCACCACCACCGCCACCACCACCACTGCCACCGCCACCACCACCGCCACCACCACCCCCACTGCCACTGATGCTGTTGCCGCCACTGCCACAAAACCCGCCGCCACCACCACCGCCACCACCGCCACGACCGCCGTCACCACCGCCACCACAGCCACCACCGCCAACGCCACAACTGCCGCCACCGCATCCACCGCCACCACTGCCACTGACGCTGTTGCCGCCACTGCCACAAAACCCTCCGCCACCACTGCCACCTCCACCACTGCCATCACCACCACCGCCGCCACCACCACCACCGCAGTAACCACCACCGCCGCCACCACCGCCGCCACCACCACCGCCACCACCGCCGCCACCGACACCGCCGCCGCCACCACTACCACCGCCGCCACCACCACCACCGCTGCAACCACCACCGCCACCGCATCCACCTCTGACACTCCTGTACAGGGCCCGATTGCTCCAAGCTTTGGAGAAGAGGGCTTCCAAGCAGAGAAGATGGATAAGAAGACAGAGGTGGAACAGGAAGAGGAGAAGGTGGAGGAAGAGGTTGAGGAGGAACAGGAGGAGGGAATGGAGAAGACAGAGAATGGAGAGAAGATGGTGGTGGAGGATGAAGAGGAGGAGATGGAGGACGAGACAAAGCAGGAGGTGGAGGAGGTGCAGGTGGTGGAGGTGGTGATGCAGGGAAAGAAGAGGAAGCGAGGGGGCCTTGCTCGCGTGGCGAGAGCGATCACCTCCCTCCTCCGCCGCGTGCTGCTTTGTGGTGGCATGTCCACCCAGAGCCACTCCTGTAAAGAATAAGGTTCAATACCATTGTTGTTGCTGGCACTTTAAACTTTGTGAAATAAACCCATGATGACACAACATAACGTTGAATTGCTTGCAAGTGTAATAAAGGACTCGTTCACTGGGTCTGTCTCCGTTGTCCTTTATTTGGGTTCTTTACACTTGTCCCACACGGCCCTCGCTCAGAGCCTCCCCGCTTAGCAGCTCGACAGCTGCCTTCGCTCACGTAGCCTTTCGCGCTCCTGCAGCTCCGCTGTGCAGTCCTCCGGCTGCTCTCACTGCAGCTCCACCGCTGCTCCCTGTTCCCCCGTGCTCGTCACCGCTGGCCGACGGTGCCGAGTCTTACTGTGTGTGGCGATCTCGCCACTCTCCAACCTCCGCACTGTGTGGCCTCACTCTGTCTCTATTCCCAACACTCTCCCGTTTCTTCCGGTATCTCTCCCTTAAGACCTCATCCCTCTCTCTCACGTGACCTAACTCCTCCCCCCGTGACGTCATATCCGCGAGGCCGTTTATGCCCGCATTACACAAGTATACTACTGTTTGTATGTACATGGATCTGTACTTTTGTGTATGTCCACTCGTGTGTGGGTGTGTGTACATGGGAGTGTATATGTGTACTCGTGTATGATTATGCATTGGAACAAACAAATTGTTTTTATATTGTGTCGTACAAATAATTTAGGGGAAACGTGGTAGGAATGCGCCACCTCAACAGGGAACTACAGGGATGAGACTCCCCGCTCGTGGTGCTAAATGAATGAAAACAGCGCCACTGAGCAGACAGAGCCCCGCCCCTACAGCTCGTGAGTGTAACGTAGTGAGTGTGACCAGCGAACTGCCACGATGCTGCCAGGTAAGGGTAAACTTGTGTGATGGAGATGCTTCACCTGAAACTCGCCTCCACACGTGTTCGCTATGAACATTGTAACAATAAGGGACGATCAGTCATCTTTAACATAGCAGGTCTTTATTGTTCTGCAAGTATATTAACGTTAAAACTCGTAGAAACACATGCACACTCGTGTGTGAATGTACAACGCTGTATATACAGTCGTGTTTGGATGCACACTCGTGTGTGTATGTCTACTCGTCCGTGTTTTTTTAAAGGAAAACTATGGTAGCAATAACGTACGATTAGTCATTTTTAAAAACAAATCAGGTCTTTATTAATCTGCAAGAAAACTCACGTTAATACTCGTATCGAAATCTTTATTAATACGCAGGCTCAAACAGGAAAGGAACTAGGCAAATTATTTCCCAATAGGAATTTAACAGTTAAAAGATATTCTTGAAATCAAACACGTAAACGTCGATTTCCCCTTTGACGTCCTTTTCGACTGAAGCCATTCGTCCAAAGTATAAAATTGTTGTCATTCTGAAATAAGTGAACACTTCTGGAACTTTAAAGGAAGACATTCATCTGAACACATTATAGAGTATTCACAACATCACTCTAGCTTGAAGTCCTAGAAATCACCGAAAAATATATATAAGCGACACGAATATGACTCTCCAGCCACTCCACTATATCAAGCCATCTATCAGGATGCAACTGCATGGGGTCGAAAGAGGAATTTCGTTGAGGACTCATGACAACATTTTTACTCTTTGTTTGATGATGCCTGTGAAGTGTTGCTGACCGTGAAAATGCTTCCAACACATAGAGCAATCAAACGGTTTTGTTAAAAGAATTACACCAGTTTGTAGTGCTGGAAATCACTGATATAATCAATTGCACCTAATAAATTGATCTAACAGAGACACAAACGTGCACATTCCAGGACTTTACCAGAAGTACTCAATACTTTGATTATCCAGCCACTCCAGCAGCCATTTCTCATTATCAACCTGCATGGGGTCGAAATAGGAATTGTCGTCAGGGCTCAGTACATCCACTACATCCACGCATCTCTCAGGATCCACCTGCATAGGTTCGAAAGATGCATTTTTTTAGGACTCATTGCAGCACTCTGTATTTCTCCTTTTGATTTCACTTTCATTGCGGATCTTCTCATGCTTGTTTCGGGGTGATGACCGTGTCCTCTCCAACGGAGAACAATTGAATGGCTTCTCGCCCGTGTGTGTTTTCTGGTGACGATGAAGATTTGATTTCCGTGAAAATGGCTTCCCACACAGAGAGCAATTGAACGCCTTCTCGCCCGTGTGTGTTTTTTGGTGAGTGTGAAGATCTGCTTTACGGGCAAATGCCTTCACACAGAGCAATTGAATGGCTTCTCACCCGTGTGTGTTTTTTGGTGATTGCGAAGAGTTGATGAATCTGCAAATGACTTCCCACACACAGAGCAATTGAATGGCTTCTCACCTGAGTGTGTTTTCTGGTGATTGCGAAGAGTTGATGAATCTGCAAATGCCTTCCCACACACAGAGCAATTGAATGGCTTCTCGCCCGTGTGTGTTTTTTGGTGACTTTGAAGAATTGTTTTCCATGCAAATGCCTTCCCACACACAGAACAATGGAATGGCTTCTCGCCCGTATGTGTTTTCTGGTGTCTGTTAAGAGTTGATTTCCGCGAAAACGCCTTCCCACACACGGAGCAATTGAAAGGCTGCTCACCCGTGTGTGCGTGGCGCTGCGGAGAGTTGTTCTGCTCCATGTGACTGATTCTTCAGAGCAGAGTAACAGTCGCGGGTGTTGTTGATTATTAAAGGCAAACTCTAAGCTGTGTGGATGTCTGGCTCAAATCGCCAATATGCAAATTCTTACCAACGTCTAACTGAGACACAGTAACGTCTCGTAAGTGTTGATGCACGGCGTATCGATGACCCTGGAACCCGTCTGAAGAGATCACCACGAATTCTCCCGAAGCGAAGTCGCCAACCAGTCGCCAAGCAATCGTGCTCACCAGGCTGGGTCTCGTGGAAGAAGGTTTATCTGCAGAGCGAGGAGTCGAGCGTCTATCCTCAGCAAAATCCCTCTCGAAATAACCTTGAGGTCTGATTTTAAGCCCCTTATAACTTCGCTCTCGCATTCAAATCCTTTATTCTCAACTTGGCCTATCATGGACTTTGCATTCAATTGTTAATTTTTACATTAACAATCTGCATATCTAGCAACATAATACATATCACTGCATAATTGTACACCTCCGTTTGAATAAGGATGTGCATCTCCATGCATAATTCCGTGCTTCGTGTTAATTTTCTAATATTCACCCCCCAATGTCCTCTAAACTGCTGCAAGTTTAGAGGATGATAAAGTGACATACAGTCTGAAGTATCAAAATTGGTGATCTCGAGCTTGATTTGGAATAAGATGTGCAAGTTTATACTGTACTGACTTTGTTTTATAAATATATTTAAGGACAATCGTGTTGAGCGGGGTGCTTCTAGAAAACGAGTGTTTTATATTATAATTCCTGCCGTGAACTTTGAATGATCATCTGAATGGTTTAGCTTGTAAGCATGGTTTATTATAGTGCCCATATTAAAGGTTTTTTGGGTTAGATCGCTTAAATATATAAATGTGTCGTTAAAACCCGACACCACCCGACACAGCCAACTACTACGGATTGTCACGTAAACAGAACATGCAGATTTGTCACTAGTACAGCACACTGGTGTGTTGGAGAGCCAAGCCACAACATTTACAATCTGAGCACGACGTTTCGTCTGTAATTAAAACTAGCCTCATCAGTCGACAGCCAGATTTGGGAAGTCTCACTGTTTCGTTCCTTATATAGAAGCATAGATGTGTTGACCACGCAGCTGCGCTCTTGCACAATGTGGGGGATGGGGGGGATTACTGAGGGAATGTACATTACGCGTGTGCATTATGCGAGCCCTTTGAACTTGTCCTTCCTGTCTATTCTGTTTATTAAAATAATTTGCTAATATTTAACCTGTGAAAATAATCACAAAACGTTGTTATCCTGTTACACTGCTGTGTGTATGAACATGCTCAGTGTAGTGGTAGTGTAGTGGTAGTGTAGTGGTAGTGTAGTGGTAGTGTAGTGGTATAGTAGTGGTAGTTTAGTGTTAGTGTAATGGTAGTGTAGTGGTAGTGTAGTGTAGTGGTATAGTAGTGGTAGTGCAGTAGTAGTGTAGTGGTAGTGTAGTGGTAGTGTAGTGGTAGTGCAGTGGTAGTGCAGTGGTAGTGTAGTGGTAGTGCAGTGGTAGTGCAGTGGTAGTGCAGTGGTAGTGCAGTGGTAGTGTAGTGGTTAGCACGCAGCTCAATTCTCGCTCACGTTAAATTCTTGCTCAACATCAGCGACGATTACCTGATCCGGTCCTGGGCCTCAAGGAGGCTGCCTCTGACACCTCCCTATGGTGGAAAGGAGCCAGGAGGCGCCGTCTCGCTTCCTCTCCCCTGACGACGACGGTGTCAGGCCGGCGGTGGCCCACGACGCTCGGTGTCGAGCTTCACCTTGAAGTCGGCTTTCTAGGGAATGTGGCCCAACAGTGGGTGGCAGACAATGCCACGTAAGGCTACAAGTGCCTTCAGGGTGTGCGAGTGTTAGGGAACGCGTAGGCTCAGGTGTGAATGTCGGGATGAAAGGGTCATCCTGTGGTGTATCGCCTGCGCATTGGATGGTCCCAGAGATATGCTGGGTGGGTGATCTAAAATATTCAAAACAAACCAACCCCTCTTGAAATGCCTTAAGTTTTGGCTGATCAAAATTATAATAGTGGCGGCGATAAAGTGAGCCTGGACAAGTAGGCACGAACCAAAAGCGCCGCATTTATATCCCCGCTCTAACCCCACGGTCCTCCCGAGCTGCTACTTACAGCTGGAAGCTTTCAGGAATTCAACAGTTAAAAAATCAATACGTAAACGTCGAATAATCATACTCTGTATATATATGAATCCATTGAGAGGGCAGATCCAGCAGTGGATAGTGTGATTCTAATACGACCACAATGTGATACTAGTGATTATAATGCAATTTAAATCCCGCAGCTCGCAGATCTGGTTCCATTATAGATACATAAAAAATGTATGCATTCGAGCCCAGTGTGATTCAAATACAGGATATTATGAAAGGCATATGACTAATCAGCCTTGCCTGCATTTCTACACTCATGTTCACCTTCAGTGCAGGCAGGAACAACCACCACTCCACGCCTGGGGCATACAGCTTCCCACAGCTCACCGTCACGGTTCCATGCCCCTCCATTATTTTGTTCAGAAGAAGAGCCACTCTCCCTGTTGTTTGGCATTCCCCTGCCACGAGTAAAGTTCTGTAAAAACAACCCCCTACCTCATCGGCGGTGCCGGACGGAAACGCTGTGGTGCATTCACCATGAAAACACGTGCAAAATATATGCACGCATACATACACACAGCACTGTTAATGCACAGCAGTGTTAATACACAAGATACTTTATGCTATAGACTGAAATGTAATAATGGGTGCGTTACAATATAATAAACAACGCGTACAAACTATACCATCTAGATGGGTAAAAAACAGCAATGATAACACGTTTTAACTGATCTACTATAACCAATAACCTTCGTTGTCCAGACACAACTTCATCAACAAGAGTCCTCAAAAATATCCATTAAACAAAGTCACCCCGCTATGAAGCATGCACCTCTTAGTATAAGTATATCTCCATCAACATTGCGGCATATTATACTTATTTTCACAGATAAAGCCGATAAATTGATCACAGTTTACAGGCCATTGTAAATGTGCAAACTAACAACATGCACATAATTATTCAAGGAGATGCCCATCCCTATTCAAACGGAAGCGAACGATGATTCAGCATATTCCTACTTCGGCTTAAGCACAATGGCCACATGAGCTTAGGTATGTTGCTAGATATGAGGAGCTTCAGTACCGTGAATAGCAATTGAATGCAAATAAGTTCATGAACAAAATTATTCCAGCGAGATTTCATAAATGAGAAGAATAATCCGTATTAGTGTGCCGTAGCAATGGCAAGCAAATGGAAGTATGAACGTGAAAAAGACTTCATGCAAATAAACTAAACCTATGACTTCAATACACTCATTAAATATGAGGCCAATATTCCTAATTTTATTAATAATTCCAAGCGTTTGGAGTGGAAACAGAAGGAATTAGAATCGCACGCTTTTCTGTCATTAGCAATAACGTGCTTCAGTGATGTGGGGCATCTTCGTCAGCTTAACCTGTGAAAATAATCACAAAACCCCACTTACCAAGTAAACTACTGTTTGTACGTACATGGATCTGTACATCTGTGTATGTCCACTCGTGAGTTTATTTACACTCGTTGATGTGGATATGTACATGCGTGAATGTGTGTGTATAGGTATGTACAATAATTTGTGCGCACATTTGTTCGTGTAGTAGAACGCAATCCCTTTGTACGTACACTGCTGTATATGCACACTGATGTGTGTATGCGCACTTGTATGCATGTGCACCCGTGTGTATGTATGAAGCAGTGTGTATGCACATTCTACAACGCTGTGTATGTTCACTCGTGTGTGGGTCTGTGTACATGGGAGTGTATTTGTGTACTCGTATGTGATTATGCATTGGAACAAACAAATTGTTTTTATATTGTGTCGTACAAATAATTTAGGGGAAACGTGGTAGGAATGCGCCACCTCAACAGGGAACTACAGGGATGAGACTCCCCGCTCGTGGTGCTAAATGAATGAAAACAGCGCCACTGAGCAGACAGAGCCCCGCCCCTACAGCTCGTGAGTGTGACGTAGTGAGTGTGACCAGCGGACTGCCACGATGCTGCCAGGTAAGGGTAAACTTGTGTGATGGAGATGCTTCACCTGAAACTCGCCTCCACACGTGTTCGCTATGAACATTGTAACAATAAGGGACGATCAGTCATCTTTAACATAGCAGGTCTTTATTGTTCTGCAAGTATATTAACGTTAAAACTCGTAGAAACACATGCACACTCGTGTGTGAATGTACAACGCTGTATATACAGTCGTGTTTGGATGCACACTCGTGTGTGTATGTCTACTCGTCCGTGTTTTTTTAAAGGAAAACTATGGTAGCAATAACGTACGATTAGTCATTTTTAAAAACAAATCAGGTCTTTATTAATCTGCAAGAAAACTCACGTTAATACTCGTATCGAAATCTTTATTAATACGCAGGCTCAAACAGGAAAGGAACTAGGCAAATTATTTCCCAATAGGAATTTAACAGTTAAAAGATATTCTTGAAATCAAACACGTAAACGTCGATTTCCCCTTTGACGTCCTTTTCGACTGAAGCCATTCGTCCAAAGTATAAAATTGTTGTCATTCTGAAATAAGTGAACACTTCTGGAACTCTACTTGTCCGTGTTTTTTCAAGGAAGGAAATGGTAGCAATAATGTACGATCAGTCATCTTTAAAAACAAATCAGGTCTTCATTGATCTGCAACAATATTAACGTTAAAACTCGCGTAAAAATCTTTATTAATTCGTTTTTCAAACAGTTAAGGAACTCGGAAAATTATTTCACTTTCAGAGGCCTCGTGGGCCGCTGTGGTGGCTACGAGACTTCCCTCCAGGACATTGCTCACATCCACCGCAGCGTTACCGTCCGTCACCGCCGATGAGGTAGCGGATTCTTTTCACGGAACTTTACTCGTGGATGGGGAATGCCAAACAACAGGGGGCTCTTCTTCTGAGAAAAAAAAAACGAATCAAGGGGGCGTGGGAGCGTGGCGTAAGGTGTGGAAAGCGCTAAGCCCCAGGCTACCGTGGGCACACCTCCCAATCAACGGGAGGCGAGGAGTGGTGGTTGCTCATGCATCCACCGAAGATGCATATAAGTCGAGTTAGATTCCTTCTCTGACCTCCTACATTATAATCCCACTATACTCGGATGTATGCATATGTATATATATATATATATTTGCGGACCTAGGGACGGATATGCGTACTGGGGGTGCGGGATTAGAATTGCACTATAATTATTAGGATCGCATTGTGGCCGCATTGTAATTTGCTGAATGTGCAATCTCAATGGATTGGAATAGCTATTTACAGTATTTATTAACAATTAACCGCACAATCCTAATCAAAACTTGTTGAGCATATTTATTTTATATTTATTGTGCCATTCAAATCCCGCAGCCCGCAGTTCGCATATAGATACATACACAATGCATTAATTCGAGCACAGTGTGATTCTATTACGGGATATTATGAAAGGCATATGACTAATCGGTCTTGCCTGCATCCCTGCAATGATGTTCACCTTCGGGGTAGGCATGAGCAACCACCACTCCTCGCCTGGGGCATACAGCTTCCCACAGCTCACCGCCACAGTCCCATGCCCCTTCGTTATTTTGTTCAGAAGAGCCACTCTCCCTGTTGTTTGGCATTCCCCTGCCACGAGTAAAGTTCTGTAAAAACAACCCCCTACCGCATCGGCGGACGGTAAAGCTGTGGTAACTGTGAGCAATGTTCCAGAGGGAATGCTCATAGCGATCACAGCGGCCCTCGAGGTCTCCGGACTGTTGCGAGGGGCTGGTTACCCCTCCACATTCAATGCACTTACCGTGAAAACACGTGGAAAATGTGTCAACACATTCGTACACACAGCACTGTAATACACAAAGGTCTAAATACACACGAGACTTTCTGCTATAGACTGAAATGCGATCATGGCTGCGTTACAATATAATAAACAACGCTTACAAACGATACCATCCAGATGGGTATCCACGGCAATTGTAACAATTTTAATTGATCGAATATAACAATTCACCTTCGTTGTCTAGACACACCCTGATCAACAAAGGTCCTTAAACATATTCATAAAACCACATCAACACGATATGAAACATGCACCTCTTCGTATAAGTATATCTCGATCAACAATATATTATACTGTATTTCACAGGTAAGGCCGATAACTTGATCACAGTTTACAGGCCATTGGAAATGTGCAAAATCCTACTTCGGCTTAAGCACAATGGCCACATGAGATTAGGTTTGTTAGATATGAGGAGCGTTACATGCGAGAATAACTGAATGCAAGGAAGTTTATGAAGAAAATGTAAATGATTCTAGAGAGATTTCATAAATGGGAAGAATAATCTCAAACAGTGTGCCGTAGCAAATGCAAACAAATGGAATTAAATAAACTAAACTAATGTCTTCACTACACTCATTAAACATGGGGCCACTATTTAAAATATTAATAATTCCAAGCTTTTGGGGTGGAAACAGAAGGAATTAGAATTGAATGCGTTTTTTTTCAAAAGTATAACGTAATTCAGGGCATCGTGTGTGTATGTACAAAGCGGTGTGAATGCACATTTGTGTATGTATCTACACCACTGCGCATGCCCACTCGTGTGTGGGTGTGTGTACATGGGAGTGTATACTCGTGTATTGTTATAATTTTGTGTCGTACAAAGAATTGAGGGCAACGTGGTAATGAATGCGGCACCACAACAGGGAACTACAGGGATGCGACTCCCCGCTCGTGGTGCTAAATGAATGAAAACAGCGCCACTGAGCAGACAGAGCCCCGCCCCTACAGCTCGTGAGTGTGACGTAGTGAGTGTGACCAGCGGACTGCCACGATGCTGCCAGGTAAGGGTAAACTTGTGTGATGGAGATGCTTCACCTGAAACTCGCCTCCACACGTGTTCGCTATGAACATTGTAGCAATAAGGGACGATCAGTCATCTTTAACATATCAGGTCTTTATTGTTCTGCAAGTATATTAACGTTAAAACTCGTAGAAACACATGCACACTCGTGTGTGAATGTCTCCTCGTCCGTGTTTTTTAAAGGAAGGATATGGTTGCAATAACGTATGATCAGTCATCTTTAAAAACAAAGCAGATCTTTATTAATCTGCAAGCATTTTAAAGTTAAAACTCGCACCTATCCATCACCACCACCCATCAAATTAACACAGCTATAAATATAGATATGTAAATTGACACAAACATAACAGACACACAAATAAACAATCTCTTTCACGACTTAATAATAACATAGTCCATATTGTCCGTGCCAGGCTAGGTGCACACAGACAAATCCATTGCACAATAATTTACATGTAACTCAAATTCACACTTAGTACTACCACCTCACTCACTTAAACATAACTACATAGATTAAGAAAACCATTAATTTAATAGTAAATAAACCAACAAGATGGTGTTTATACGCTTGCAATTTAATGAATGGAATACAAGTTCATAATTCAAATTATACAAACATAAAAAATAATGAATATGAAGCCTGAGGCCGAGGTGTATGGCAGGCCTAACGGCCAGGCCTCCCTTCTGTCCTCGTCGCAGGAATGGCGACATCAAAGAGCACAAAGCAAGGGTGCAAATGTTGAATTTCTGTAGCGTAATTTAGACTGATTAGAGACTACAAACACTACGTACACGATGTAAACACAGCTACACAACGCACACACACTCGCCACACTTTCTCGACAAAACACGAACTGCACACTCTCACTCTGCCACACACTCTGCCACACTCTCTCTTTCTCACTAACTCAATGTCTATCACTAACTCACTGTCTCTCACTAAGTCACTGTCTCTCACTAAGTCACTGTCTCTCACTAACTCACTGTCTCTCACTAACTCTCACTAACTCACTGTCTCTCACTAACTCACTGTCTCTCACTCACTCACTGTCTCTCACTAACTCACTGTCTCTCACTAACTCACTGTCTCTCACTAACTCACTGTCTCATTCTATCACACTCACTGACTCACTCTGCCACACTCACTCAAGCTCTAACGCACTCAATCTCACACACACTTATTCACTCACACCCACTCAATCAATCTCTCACCCACTCACTCAATCTCTCACCCACTCACCCACTCGCTAATCTCTCACCCACTCACCCACTCACTCACCCACTCACCCACTCACCCACCCATTCACTCACCCACTCACCCACCCACTCACTCACCCACTCACCCACTCACTCAATCTCTCACCCACTCACCCACCCACTCACTCACTCTCTCACCTAATCACTCACTCAATCTCTCACCCACACACTCAATCTCTCACCCACCCACTCACCCATTCACTCACCCACTCACCCATTCACTCACCCACTCACTCACCACTCACCCATTCACTCACCCACTCACCCATTCACTCACCCACCCACTCACCCATTCACTCACCCACTCACCCATTCACTCACCCACTCACTCACCCACTCACCCATTCACTCACCCATTCACTCACCCACTCACTCACCCACTCACCCATTCACTCACCCACTCACCCATTCACTCACCCACCCACTCACTCAATCTCTCACCCACTCACCCATTCACTCACCCACTCACCCACCCACCCACTCACTCACCCACTCACTCACTCACCCACTCACCCACCCACTCACCCATTCACTCAATCTCTCACCCACCCACGCACCCACTCACTCAATCTCTCACCCACTCACCTAATCTCTCACCCACTCACCTAATCTCTCACCCACTCACCCATTCACTCACTCACCCACCCTCTCACCCACTCACTCAATCTCTCACCCACTCACCCATTCACTCACCCTCGCTGTGTAGACCACGGAGTCTGAAGTCGAACCCAAGCCCTGCTGTTTCCGGTCCCACGCACAACCAGCACTGCACCACGTGATGCGCCAGCCGGGATCGTGGGGGGCGGAGCCTCGCCCTAGTGACGTCACCTCTGTTACGTCACAGCCACGCCTCCACCCACAGTCGAGAGGAATGCACACGAGGGAGCAGCAGAAGAAGCCTTTTGAGAGCGAATCCTCAACGAGGTGAGCGACCCTGTTGATTTTACATTTCGACCACAAACTAAAGCTTCATTACTTTTATATGTTCATAATTCAATTTTCAGCAATCAAATTAGAAAAAAACGCCACTTTTTTCAAATTTTCTTGCTGTGGATTTCACACCTGATGACGATTGCTTGTGTTGCAGTCGAAACGTCGTGATAATTTTATTGTTTTATATTTTTATTATTTTATTGTTTCCCTTCTATGTGACTTCACTGAAAGAACCAAGAATATGAATCCCTGCAGTCACGAAAGCTTTAATTAAAAATTCTAATTAGAACTGTTAGATAGGATACTTGGCATTCTCTGAAATGTTGCTGTTACTGTCGTTGTTTAGACCCCAAGCGAGTCAGCATTTAAAACAAGCTTAACTAATCCGTTTAAATCTCATAGAATATTAATAACATGTATACAATTATTGTGTTCTGATTGCTGGTACAATTGTGCCCTACATTACATGTATTGAATGTTATTCAACATATGAGGAGGAGTCTGCCTTTAAGTTCAGACCCTAGCCACTGCCATAGTTGCCTCCAATCTGTGATGTCACAGCCACATGGGTGGTACCTCTGACATCAAGTGACCTACGACGTCATGCTCGTATTATAACAAATAATTAAAGTATGGTCATATGACCCTAATGACCCACAAGGCATATGGGTCCTCTATCAAGCAGTCGATTAATACAAATGGGCTGTACATGAACATGCATGTCGGGATTAGAGGTGAAATATCATTGTTAAGTCTGGTGATTATGTTTAATGGAATAGGCAGTTGGAATAAACATGTTCGTGTGGGTGGATGAGTGAGTGATCGGGCGCACACATGAGTGGGAAAACAAGCGAGTGAGTTAGTGGGCTTTAAAAGCAACAGTTACGATAGTCTTCTTGGTTCTTTCGTTAAGTCACGTAGAAGGGAAATAATAAAATAATAAAAATAAAACATAATAAAATACAATGCTCACGACGTTTCGGCCACAACGCAAGCAGCCGTCCTCAGGTGAAGAATAGGGCTGTCGAAAAGACAGCGTCTGAATGAACACCACCAAGCTTGGCAGCGTATATTTAAGCTGGGTTAGAGTGGGAAGGGCGCCTTGACAAAGGTATTTGCATATCAACAGATGAATTTAGCATATTTATGGAAAATGTAGATATGGGATTAGTCACTACTTGTGAAATGCGTAGGAGGTGGGGGGGGGGGGGTCTCAAAGTCATATTATGCCATTGCATTATGTAGGATTAGCAGCAACAACAAAAGTCACGATAGTGTTTTAGTTTTGAAGCTTTCGTGACTGCAAGGATTCATACTCTTAGGTTTTTTTCGGTAAAGTCACGTAAGGAAAAAAAAATTAGCTTTTACAATATTTATAATAATATGAATAAAAAAGAATAACTCACGACGTTTCGGAGGCAACACAAGCTTCCTTCATCAGGTGTAAAAAGGCACAGCAAAATAACTGTAGAATAACTGTAACATAACTGTAGTTATTTTGCCTTTTTACACCTAACTACAGTTATTTTGCTGTGCCTTTTTACACCTGATGAAGGAAGCTTGTGTTGCCTCTGAAACGTCGTGATATATTATTTTATTTCTATTATTATTTATATTTTTATCATTAATTATTTTTATTATTTATCTATTTTTACCTACGTGACTTTACCGAAAAAAACCTAAGAGTATAGTCACGATAGTGATTGGATTGATACAATGAGTGGTCAAATATGTATTAATTAGGAGGATGAGTGATTCAAAAGTTTGCTAAATCTGAGCGTTGTTCCAACCTCCCCAGGCCATCCAACTTCAAACAAAATCTACTCGTTCCCAACAACATGGACAGACAAATCACGTGGGCTGAGATCTTGGATGAATATGAGGGTAAGTCCCAGATACCTGCATCACATGGATTATATGCGGAGGAGGAGACTCCTTGATGAATTACTTTTCGTAGACATGGCTTGGTGGTAATGGGAAGACGTAATGATCGAGTGTGGCAAAGAGGATGGGTTTATATTTGAGTTGTTGCCATCTTTGTTCAAACTGGGGTCTCAAGCTTATGTAATTTACGATCTCTCCGCCCCCGCCCCCTCTGTATATTTAAGGCCTCGTCACAGAGACGACCTCTCTCTTTCTGCCAATACGTGTTCTCTCTCTGCGTGTCTTTGTGATGTCTGTCTGCTTGTGTGTCTGTCTATAGTTTTCTGGTTAGATTTTTGTTGCTATTTATTTTATACCTGATGATGATTGCTTGTGTTGCAATCGAAACGTCGTAGTATGCTATTATTTAATTTATTATTTTATCTTTATACGTGACTTAACCTAAAGAACCAAAGAATAATTCCTCCAGTCACGAAAGCTCCAAAATTGAGATTGCCGACAAAAACATGACTTGTAAAGTTTTACTGCCATGTGATGACTATTTTTCAATAGCAGGTCCTGTTGTGTGGTAAGCGGTAATTACTGGGATCTCAAAATTAGTTCTGTGAGACTCCATGTCCTTCGTTCTCTAATTAATAACTCGTACTTTGAATGCATTTTCTGTTCTTCATAGCCCGGGAGTCGGCGTGCCAGTCGACCACGTGGGGGGACGTTATGGATAAGGTGGACCCTTTCCCAGGCCAAAGTTACAAGAATCGCTCCCCAAAGGTGTGTATGGGTTCTAGATTTGAAGCTTTCGTGACTGCAAGGATTCATACTCTTAGTTATTTCGGTAAAGTCACGTAGGTATAAAATGAAATAAAAATTAATAAAAATAAAATAATAAAAATCACGACGTTTCGGAGGCAACACAAGTCTCCGTCCCAGGTGGGACCGTCACAGCTGAATTTGCTGTATCAAGTGAGGCAGGGATTCCAAGATGCAAGTTCTTAAATACAAGTTAAGGAGGCAGGAGGGGGGAGGAGCTTATCAGAATGTGGTAGCCAATGAATGGAACGTATTGGGAGGGGGGGCGGGGCTAAAAGAGAGCACGATGTGTATGTGGTCTGTGGGGTTAAAACACACGACATTCTCTCGACAACGAGCACACCATGTCACCTCACCAGCACACCAAAATATCACGACACCAACTCTCCCCATCACCTTCTCATCACACTACACGACCACCAATTCAATACACCATATTAGAGCCTCATCATGCCTCTATACCATCACAATACACCATCTCTCTAGAACATTCCACTACTTCTCCTCTCCATATCGCAACACCATGTCCCGACACCATCACCGCATCTCTTCACCGTCCCGCTCATGCAGGCACTTGAAGTGGCCATTTATTACCAATGAAGACAGAATGATATCAGGCAGTCACATTAATTATGTCTGTGAGTTGATTGGAAGTTACCATTCCAGTTCCCCACTATGGGCGCTGCAGTGAAGTTTGTCCAGAGTATGGGCTTCCAGATATTTATAATGGGACATTCTGTGAAAACTATTGCCAGTGATGATTATTGCCAACAATTGCTATGAAACCGTCACAATCGAGCAAAGTCTTGAGTGCATGCATGGGGTTTATGAGGATATATGAGGATGTGACATGTATTTTGATTCTATAGGAGTTGGGATATTTAGGGGTTAGTACTACACGTACAATGTGATACAAGTATTGATGGATAAGGCATTGTGTTAACAGCAGGTGATAGTGTATATTCAAGTGTGTACTAAGCAAGTTTGAATGACTGAATGTGGATGGCTGCATCTGTACATACATGTGTGAGTATGTTTTTTTGTTTGGGTTTATGTGCACGTCCACGTTTGCGTGCCTGTGGGTATGAATGTTTTCTTGCATGTGCATGTCTGAATGTTCTTTTGCTTATCTTTGCTTGATCAGAGGATAATTGGGGAGTTGAAGGACGTCAGCGGGATGAAGCATCTCCAGGAAAAGAACCTTAGCAAAGAAAGATGCACCATGGAAGAGGAGCGCCTCTTTGAGGTGCAGCGCATTGCCAGGGCGAAGTGCCGCACAGATGAGAAGTACTTCCGAGACTATCTCCTCAAGAAGCGCCTCATTCAAGTGAAGTACTTCATTGATGAGAAGCATCATCTCGAGATGAATGTGTCCTGAGGAGAAGAATCTGGAGGAGGAGGAGAAGTGTCTCGCCAACGTGAAACGCGTCGAGGAGGAGAAGCGCCTTGAGCAGGAGCAGCGCCTTGCCAGCATTGCAACCATCACCACCACCGCTACCGCCGGCAACTCCACCCCCACCCCTGCCACCACCACCGCCACCACCACCACTGCCACCACTGCCACCGCCACCACCACCGCCACCACCACCCCCACTGCCACTGATGCTGTTGCCACCACTGCCACAAAACCCGCCGCCACCACCACCGCCACCACCGCCACGACCGCCGTCACCACCGCCACCACAGCCACCACTGCCAACGCCACAACTGCCGCCACCGCATCCACCGCCACCACTGCCACTGACGCTGTTGCCGCCACTGCCACAAAACCCTCCGCCACCACTGCCACCTCCACCACTGCCATCACCACCACCTCCGCCACCACCACCACCGCAGTAACCACCACCGCCGCCACCACCGCCGCCACCACCGCCGCCACCGACACCGCCGCCGCCACCACTACCACCGCCGCCACCACCACCACCGCTGCAACCACCACCGCCACCGCATCCACCTCTGACACTCCTGTACAGGGCCCGATTGCTCCAAGCTTTGGAGAAGAGGGCTTCCAAGCAGAGAAGATGGATAAGAAGACAGAGGTGGAACAGGAAGAGGAGAAGGTGGAGGAAGAGGTTGAGGAGGAACAGGAGGAGGGAATGGAGAAGACAGAGAATGGAGAGAAGATGGTGGTGGAGGATGAAGAGGAGGAGATGGAGGACGAGACAAAGCAGGAGGTGGAGGAGGTGCATGGTGGTGGAGGTGGTGATGCAGGGAAAGAAGAGGAAGCGAGGGGGCCTTGCTCGCGTGGCGAGAGCGATCACCTCCCTCCTCCGCCGCGTGCTGCTTTGTGGTGGCATGTCCACCCAGAGCCACTCCTGTAAAGAATAAGGTTCAATACCATTGTTGTTGCTGGCACTTTAAACTTTGTGAAATAAACCCATGATGACACAACATAACGTTGAATTGCTTGCAAGTGTAATAAAGGACTCGTTCACTGGGTGTGTCTCCGTTGTCCTTTATTTGGGTTCTTTACACTTGTCCCACACGGCCCTCGCTCAGAGCCTCCCCGCTTAGCAGCTCGACAGCTGCCTTCGCTCACGTAGCCTTTCGCGCTCCTGCAGCTCCGCTGTGCAGTCCTCCGGCTGCTCTCACTGCAGCTCCACCGCTGCTCCCTGTTCCCCCGTGCTCGTCACCGCTGGCCGACGGTGCCGAGTCTTACTGTGTGTGGCGATCTCGCCACTCTCCAACCTCCGCACTGTGTGGCCTCACTCTGTCTCTATTCCCAACACTCTCCCGTTTCTTCCGGTATCTCTCCCTTAAGACCTCATCCCTCTCTCTCACGTGACCTAACTCCTCCCCCCGTGACGTCATATCCGCGAGGCCGTTTATGCCCGCATTACACAAGTATACTACTGTTTGTATGTACATGGATCTGTACTTTTGTGTATGTCCACTCGTGTGTGGGTGTGTGTACATGGGAGTGTATATGTGTACTCGTGTATGATTATGTATTGGAACAAACAAATTGTTTTTATATTGTGTCGTACAAATAATTTAGGGGAAACGTGGTAGGAATGCGGCACCACAACAGGGAACTACAGGGATGAGACTCCCTGCTCGTGGTGCTAAATGAATGAAAACAGCGCCACTGAGCAGACAGAGCCCCGCCCCTACAGCTCGTGAGTGTGACGTGGTGAGTGTGACCAGCGGACTGCCACGATGCTGCCAGGTAAGGGTAAACTTGTGTGATGGAGATGCTTCACCTGAAACTCGCCTCCACACGTGTTCGCTATGAACAGTGTAGCAATAAGGGACGATCAGTCATCTTTAACATATCAGGTCTTTATTGTTCTGCAAGTATATTAACGTTAATATTTGTAGAAACACATGCACACTCGTGTGTGAATGCACACCGCTGTATATACAGCCGTGTTTGGATGCACACTCGTGTGTGTATGTCTACTCGCCCGTGTTTTTTTTAAAGGAAATATATGGTAGCAATAACGTAGATCAGTAATCATTAAAAACAAATCAGGTCTTTATTAATCTGCAAAAAAACTCACGTTAATACTCGTATCGACATCTTTATTAACACGCATGCTCAAACAGGAAAGGAACTAGGCAAATTATTTCCCAATAGGAATTCAACAGTTAAAACAGATTCTTAATATCAAACATGTAAACGTCGATTTCCAACTTGAAGTCCTAGAAATCACCGAAAAAAATATTTAAGAGACACGAATATGACTCTTCAGCCAATCCACTACATGAAGCCATCTCTCAGGATGCAACTGCATGGGGTCGAAAGAGGAATTTCGTTTAGGACTCATGACAACATTTTAACTCTTTGTTTGATGGTGCCTGTGAAGTGTTGCTGACTGAAAATGCTTCCAACACACAGAGCAATCAAACGGTTGTGTTAAAATAATTACACTAGCTTGGGGTAGTGCTGGAAATCACTGATATAATCAATTGCACCTAATACATTGATCTAACAGAGACACAAACGTGCACATTCCAGGACTTTAACAGAAGTACTCAATACTTTGATTATCCAGCCACTCCAGCAGCCATTTCTCATTATGAACCTGCATGGGGTCTAAAAAAGAATTGGCGTCAGGGCTCAGTACATCCAGCCATCTCGCAGGATCCAACTGCATGGGGTCGAAAGAGGAATTGTCGTCAGGACTCATTACATCCACTACATCCACGCATCTCTCAGGTTCCACCTGCATAGGTTCGAAAGATGGATTTTTTTCAGGACTCATTGAAGCATTTTGTTTTTCACCTTTAGATTTCACTTCCCTATCATTGCGGATCTTCTCATGTTTGTTTCGGGGTGATGACCGTGTCCTCTCCAACAGAGAACAATTGAATGGATTATCGCCCTTGTGTGTTTTCTGGTGCCTGTGAAGATCTGATTTCCGTGCAAATGCCTTCCAGCACACAGCGCAATTGAACGGCGTCTCACCCGAGTGTGTTTTCTGGTGACTATAAATATTTGATTTACGTGAAAATGACTTCTCACACACAGAGCAAATGAACGGCTTCTCGCCCGTGTGTGTTTTTTGGTGACGGTGAAGATTTGATGAATCTGCAAATGCCTTCCCACACACAGAGCAATTGAACGGCTTCTCACCTGTGTGTGTTTTCTGGTGAGTGTGAAGAGTTGGTTTCAGTGCAAATACCTTCCCGCACACAGAGCAATTGAACGGCTTCTCGCCCGTGTGTGTTTTCTGGTGATTGCGAAGAGTTGATGAATCTGCAAATGACTTCCCACAAAGAGAGCACTTGAATGGCTTCTCGCCCGTGTGTGTTTTCTGGTGATTGCGAAGAGTTGATTTCCGCGTAAACACCTTCCCACACACAAAGCAATTGAATGGCTTCTTACCCGTGTGCGCGTGCCGCTGTGGAGAGTTTTTCTGCTCCATGTGACTGATTCTTTAGAGCAGAGAAACTGTCGCGGATGTTGTTGAGAGCAAAAGGCGCCCTCTAAGCTGCGTGGATGTCTGGCTCAAATCGCGAAGAAGCAAACTCTTACCAAGGTCTAACTGATACACAGTAACGTCTCGTAAGTTGGACTACACACGCGATTACCAGTTTATCCACTAACAAAGACACTTACTTGTGGATGCACGGCGTATCGTTGTCCCTGTAACTCCGTCTGAAGAGATCGCCACGAACTCTCCCGACGCGAAGTCGCCAACCAGTCGCCAAGCAATCGTGCTCGCCAGGCTGGGTCTCGTGGAAGAAGGGTGATCTGCAGAGCGAGGAGTCGAGCGTCTATCCTCAGCAAAATCCCTCTCGAAATGACCTTGAGGTCTGATTTTAAGCACCTTATATTTTCGCTCTTGCATCCAAATCCTTTGTTCTCGACTTGGCCTATTATGGACTTTGCAATAACAATCCGCATATCTAGCAACATAATACGTATGTACATCTCACTGCATAATTGTAACTTCCGTTTGAATAAGGATGTGCATCTCCATGCATAATTCCATGATTCGTGTTAATTTGCTAATATTCACCCCCCAATGTCCTCTAAACTGCTACAAGTTTAGAGGATTATAAAGCGACATAGAGCCTGAAATGTCAAAATTGGTGATCTCGAGCTTGATTTGGAATAAAATGTGCAAGTTTATACTTTACTGACTTTGTTTTATAAATATATTTAAGGACAATCGTGTTGAGCGGGGTGCTTCTAGAAAACGAGTGTTTTACATTATAATTTCTGCCATGAACTTTGAATAATCAACTGAATGGTTTAGCTTGTAAGCGTGGTTTATTATCACGTCCATATTAAAGGTTTTTTGGGTTAGATCGCTTAAATATATAAATGTGTCGTTGAAACCCGCCACCACCCGACAAAGCCAACGAGATAGGGTTGTCACGTTAACAGAAAATGCATATTTGTTACTAGTACAGCACACCGGTGTGTTGGAGAGCCAAGCCACAACATTTACAATCTGAGTACGACGTTTCGCCTGTAATTAAAACTAGCTTCATCAGTCGACAATCAGATTTGGGAAGTCTCACTGTTTCGTTGCTTATATTGAAGCATAGATGTGTTGACCACGCAGCTGCGCTCTATTGAAGTATGCTGCCCTTTGTCGGCATGCATTTATTTAATGTTTTAATTTAAAGACACATTTATATACTTCAGCGATCTAACCTAACAAACTCTATTATGGATGATATTGGTCCCGAATCTTACGTGTTAAACTCGTGTGTATGTGTTTATATTTTGGTCGTGTTTTTTTTATGGTCATTTCATTGAATTTGGAGAGGTTACCAGCGCCTCGCACCCGTCCAGAGACCTCGTGGGCCTCTGTGGTGGCTCCGCGCCTTCCCTCCAGGACAATGCTCACATCCACCGCAGCGTTACCGTTCGGCACCGCGGATTAGGTAGCAGATTATTTTTTCCGAACTTTACTCGTGTCTGGGGAATGCCAAACAACAGGGGGCTCTTCTTCTGAGAAAAAAAAACGAATCAAGGGGGCGTGGGAGCGTGGCGTAAGGTGTAGAAAGCTCTCATCCCCAGGCTACCGTGGGCTCACCTCCCAATCAACGGGAGGCGAGGAGTGGTGGTTGCTCATGCATCTTCCGAAGATGAATATCAGTCGAGTGATGAAAGCAAGGCAAATGAGTTAGATTCATTCTATGACCTCCTACATAATAATCCCATGATACTCGTATGTATGGATGTCATATGTATATATGCGAACCTAGGGACGGATATGCGAACTGGGGGTGAGGGATTAGAATTGCACCATAATTATTATAATCGCATTGTGACCGCATTATAATTTGCTGAATGTGCAATCTCAATGAATTTGAATAGCTTTTTACAGTATTTATTAACTATTAACCGCACAATCCAAATCAAAACTCGATGAGCATATTTATTGTTCCAGTTGTAACGTGTTCATTCGTTTCTTTGTTAGATCTAGTAATGTTATTCATCATCATCACGATCAATGGGAAAAGGTTGCATAGATGTGAACTGCACATTTTGTACTTCTGCGTTTAAGTATACCATAAACCACAACATAGGAAACACCACAACAAGATGAGCACTCGAGTGTGTACGTACACGTATGTGTGTGCATATGTATGTATGTACAATCGTGTATGTTCACAGTGGAACGCAATCCTTGTGTACGAACACTGCTGTGTATGTACACTCGGGTGTATATTTACACTCGTTTATTCGTGAATGTGTGTCGGTATGTACAATAATTTGTTCGCATATGTGTTTGTGTAGTAGAGCTCAATCCCTGTGCATGTACACTGCGTTGTATGTCTGCATGTACACCCCTGTATATGCACACTCGTGTGTGTATGCACACCGCTGTACATATATACACAGTCGTGTTTGGATGCACACTCGCATGTGCATATCTAATCGTCCGTGTTTTTTTAAGGAAGGATATTATAGCAATAACATAAATCAGTCATGTTTAAAATCAAATCAGGTCTTTATTAATTTGCAAGAAGATTAATATTAAAACTCGCATTACATTTTAAAAAATCTATTCGCTTGGTCAAACAGTTAAGAAACTAGGAAAATTATTTCACTTTCAGGATTTCAACAGTTATAACATTCTCAAATCAAACACGTAAACATCGATTAATCATTCCCAAATGACGTCCTTATCGATTGAAGCCATTCGTCCTGAAGTCCAAGCCACCAAACGAATTAACAACGAATGTGCAATCGATGCACATTCTGAAACCGAAACTTTGAAGTAGTTTTTTTTTTACCCACTCGCTAATCTCTCACCCACTAACCCACTTACTCACCCATACACTCAATCTCTCACCCACTCACTCACTCAATCTCTCACCCACTCACTCACCCACCCATTCACTCAATCTCTTACCCACTCACCCACTCGATAATCTCTCACCCACTCACCCATTCACTCAATCTCTTACCCACTCACCTGTTGTATGTGTAATAAAAGGACTCGGACACTTCCTTCTGTCTTCGTGTCTTTTATTGGGTTCTCGTCCTCACCCACACGGCACTCTGTTATAACTCTGTATTTGTAGCCCCCGGCTATTCACTGCTATTATAGCTCCTTCTTCCCTCTGACTCTCTGCTTCATCTACTGTAACCTCCTCCCTGCAGACTCGCTGCTACCTCTATGCAGACTCCCGCTGCTGCCCCTATGTGCAGACCCTCTGGCTGCTACCGTATGCAGACCCGCTGCTGACTCTGTATGCAGCCCCGCTGCTGACTCTCTGTGCAGCCCCGCTGCTGACTGCAGCCTCCTCGCTGCTTCGGGTCGGTCACCGCTGGCCAACGGTGCCGATCCTCGCTCCCCCCGTGTTCGTGGCGATCTCGCCACCCTCCGCTTCGCCCTTCGTGGCCTCTCTCTGTTCCTGGTTCCCCGTCACTCCCGTCCTCTTCCGGTTCCCCTCCTTCTATACTCAACCCCTCACCCCCCCACGTGACCTAACTCCTCCCCTCATGACGGCACCTCCGGAGGGCCGTTTACACCCGCATTACATCACCCTCCCCCATAAAGAAAATCCAGCCGACCTCGGCTGAATTGCAACCTGAAAAGCAATGCGGGTGTAAAGGGCCAACACGTAAAAAGACACGAAGCATGCAAGAACAATATAACAATGAACACAACACAACACAATCTAACGAAACGTGAGGGATTTCGAGCGAGTACGGGTAGCCGGGCCGTCCCGGACGGTCGGCAGCCCACCCGCCGAGCGGGAACGTGGAAGGGTTTTAGGGGCGACGGGCGCAAGTTCTTCCGTCGCCATTGGAGGCCCGCCACTGTCCCGCTCGCGTCCAGAGACATCCCGTACTCGCGTCCGCGGAGGGATAGGAAGAGCTGCAGGTCCCGTGGGTTCCGCGGCACCGGTCGGCATCCCACGAGCGGAACGTCCTCCTCCCTGCGCTGTCACGGCCGGCTTGTCTGTGAAGGGTACGACAGGCGCTTTCGCAAGGTCAGCAGACACAGGCAAGGGCGAGTCGGCAGCAACAGACCCCGGCAAGGCAACTTCGGGAGATGACGCATCCGGCCGCGGGGCAATGTATGGCTTCAACCGGGATGTATGCACGAACCAGCGCCGCGAACCAACCTGAACACGCGCCGACTGTGGGTTGGGAACCTCAATGAGGCGGACCGGACCTTGCCACGGTTTGTGTAATTTAGGAGAGGTACCTGGCCGCACCTGTGGGCAATGAAGCCAGGCCAGGTCCCCCTTCTTCCAGGGGCACTCCCCCTTCGAACGTCGGGCACACCGCTCATTCCTGGCCTGAGCTTTGGCTGTAGCCATGCGGGCTCTTTCCCTCGCCTCAGTGACACGGCGAACGTTGTCCTGAATATACTCAGGAAGAGGCTTAACAGGCCCCCTCGCACCGGTTCCCAACTGCTCATTAATCGGCGGCACATTCTCACGGCCGTACATAAGGAAGAACGGCGAGTATCCAGTAGCCGCGTGCGGCGTCATGCGATACGCCGAAAGCACCCCAGGGATATGCAAATCCCAATCAGATTGATTTTCCCCGACTGTATGGCACAGCATGGCGGACAGAGTCCGATTCAACCGTTCCACCATCCCATCCGTTTGTGGGTGGTAGGGGGACGTCCGTATCTTTTTAGTTCCCAAAGCCGCACACACCTCCCCCAACAATTTGGACGAAAAGTTACGCCCCTGATCTGTAAGGAGCCTCTCCGGCGCCCCCTTGTCCATTACATACCCAAATAGAAAGGCGTCAGTGATAGACGCCGCTGACTGGTCAGGCAAAGGCCAGGCCATCGGCCAGCGAGAGAGGTACTCCACCCCCACCAGTAAATACTTATTTCCCTTAGCGGATGGCGGAAAGGGTCCCAAAATATCTAACGCCACCAGCTCATTAACCCGAGATACTTGAATCGATTGTATCGGCGGAACATATGGATGTTTAGGTGGTTTACGGCGGGCACAATCGGGACACGCGCGAACGTGACCGACGACATCCGTCGTCATGCCGTGCCAATAATAGTCTCGTTGCAGCGTCAATAGGGTTTTCTGCACCCCCAGGTGTAAAAGTGTGTCACAGTGCAAAGATCTAATCAACTCGTACCGCAATGACGCAGGCACGAGACGCCAGTGTTCCTGTATCCCTTCCCTCCACATCAGTAACCCATCTCGGAGAGCAGTTTCCGAAATACCACCCGCACCGAGTTCCTTACCCGCCTTCTCCGTTCGTTTTCGTAACGACACCAAAGAATCGTCCAACATTTGCTCCCGAATCCACACAGACCTCGGAAGACGCAAAATCCCGTCAGCCGGTCCCCCATCAACCGGTCCCGGTGTAAGCGGAGTTTCGAGAACATCCACCGCCAGCGCGACAGGCTGAGGGGGGGGCTGAGTCGGTCCACACCTATGCGTCCCCGACGCACACGCACAAGGGGATTGTTGCAGCAACCTGGACAGTGCGTCCACGTTAGCGTGACGCACACCCTTCCGATGGTGAATTTGGAAGGAGAATTCTTGCAACGTGTCCAGCCATCTCGCCAATTGTCCGGATGGCTGGTCCATCTTAAGAGCGTACTGCAAGGCCGCATGGTCCGTGCGGACAATAAACGACCGACCGTACAGATACGGTCGAAATTGTCGGAGAAAAAACACAATAGCCAAAAGTTCCCTGCGAGTGACGCAGTAACGGGTTTCCGCGGGAGATAAAACCCGACTCCCATACGCCACCACACGCTCAACACCACCTTTTGACTGGGACAACACCGCCCCAATACCAGTGTCACTCGCATCAGTATCCAGAATGAAGGGATGTTCAAAATCCGGATAATCCAACGTCGGCGCAGTAGCCAGTAAATCGCGCAGGCTCCGAAACGCCGCCTCCTCCGGCGGTCCCCACACAAATTTATGCCCCTTCCCAGTAAGGAGATGCAAAGGCCTGGCGATAGTAGCGAAATTCGGAACAAACCTCCGATAATATGAGGCGAACCCCAAAAACCGACGCACATCACCCACCGTGGCCGGGGTTGCCCAATCCCGGACACAAGCAGTTTTCTCTGGATCCGTGGCCACCCCGTCCGCACTAACAATATGTCCCAAGTATCGAACGGAGCGTTGCAGTAAATGACATTTCTTAGGCTTGAATTTCAAATTAGCAGAACGCATTCTGGCGAATACAGCCTCCAACCGCAGTAAATGCTCATCAAATGTGCGGCTGAAGACTATAATATCATCTAAATAAATGAGATATGTCTCCCACTGCAACCCCGTCAACACCAACTCCATCAACCTCTGAAAAGTGGCAGGGGCAGCATTCAACCCCATCGGAAGACAGTTAAATTGGAATAACCCCTGCGGCGTACGGAAAGCTGTCTTTTCTCGCGAGGGCTCGTCAAGGGGGAGCTGCCAGAAGCCCGAAGAGAGATCTAGCGTTGAAAAAAACTTAGCCCCTGACAAGGCGTCGATAGAATCGTCCATACGCGGCAGGGGATACGCATCTGCCACCGACACTTTATTCAGCTTCCGAAAATCCACACAAAATCGCAATTTACCATCCTTCTTTTTAACCAACACAACAGGCGCGCCCCATGGGCTATTAGACGGAGATATAATATCCGCTTTCAACATGTCTTCCACTGCCCCTCGAACATGCTCACGCTCAGCCGGACTCATCCGACGCGAGTTCAACCGGATAGGGGCAGCGTCCCCCGTGTCGATATGATGAGAGAGAAGCGAGGTGCGTCCCAAGTCCAAATCGTCCGAGCTAAACACATCGGAATAGCTCGATAATAATTTATGAATCGCACAACGCTGCTCGGTGGAAAGGGCCGAATTTTCCCCACATAATTCGGCGATCCAACGATCATCAACCCCTCCATCGTGTGAAACACCACCCACAAGCCCCCCGTCCGGCAGGTCACTCTGGGCCGTAAACGCCGTAGTGGCATGTGCCACAACGGTACCAGCTGGCACACACACGCTTTCAGCACTCGCATTTAACACCTGCAAAAACGGGCGCTGATCTGGACGGACAATAGTTTGCGCCCCTACCAGCGCTAAGCCGCCCGTAACCGCGGCGGACGGCGACAGCAAAATCCCAAAAGCACCCTGCCGACCCGGAACCGGCTTCCGGTATCGTAAGGGAATGAGCATCTGAGAGCCAGGTGGAATATCAACCGAAACTTCCGATAGCGCCTGCACCTGGGCGACAGGAGCCGGTCGCCCCCAGGCGGACTGTAAAAATTCCAATTTCCGGCCCCCCGGTAGTTCTATGCAATTTTCATTGATTCTAATTAGAATGGGCATCTTAGCCAAAAAATCCGTACTCAACAGGCAAGGAACCGCCAGGGACCTCGAAATCAACACAACGCCCGAGGCCGAGACACCCCCGATAGAAATGTTAGCGTCCACCTGTCCCACGATGCCCATACTACCCCCGTTCGCAGCGATGCAGGAAGCGTAAGCCGGCCTCACGGCCCCCGGTGGGATGTTCAAAAGATGGAATATCACATCCGAAATAATGGTCGCGGACGCACCGGAATCCACCAAAATACGTACGTCCACCCCTTGGATGGACCCAGGTACAGTGGACGAACCGGTAGCGGCCGCGACAACCCGCCGAGCCAGCTTACGCCACTGTGTTATCGAGCGACAAGGCTCAGATACTGGCCTCCCGTATTTTACAACATCCGCGTCGCATAACAACGGCGATGAGTGAGGTGTCAGGCCTTGCCGGGTGTCTGGTGCGCACCGACTTGCCTGTGCCGGAGGGTCTTTCTTTGGGGCGTCCGCTGTCGAGGCCTCCTGCTGGGGCGGCCCCGGAACCCGGGCCCAGCAGTCCCTGGCATAGTGGCCCCGACGGCCGCAGCGGAAGCAGTCGACGTCGGGGCGGCGCGCAGCGGGCACCCCGTCCCGACGCGGCCGCGCCGGCGGCGGAGCCCGCGGCCCTGGCCCGCTTCGAGCCGGCCACGGAGTGGAGGCGGCCGACAACTCCTTTGGGCCGGTCGCATCCGGCACGTACACGGCCTTCGTAGGGTCCCACCCTACGGCCCCCCCATCGACGACAGGACCGCCCGTCCACGCCGTCACCTGTTTCCAGCGGCGGAGATTGAACTGGGCGTCCAAACACTTGGCCGCGGTCCGGGACGTGAGTTTTTCGTGACCGCACGCCTGCATGGGAATGCCGAGATCTCGGGACAACTCCAACATCTTCCCCAAGATGAGTGGTTCCAGCAGGTCAGGCTCCGTCTCCGGGTAAGCGGCCATAGCGAGTTCCAACACGGCGCCCCTGTACGCTACAGGTGACTCCTCAGGTGCGCGTTGCCGCTGCACGAATCGGCGATGGGCGTCATCCGGTGGCTCGTACGCGTCCGCCATTTCCTCGAACACCCCTCGCAGAGTTTTCTTCTTCGCAGCTTTTATAGAGCGAAAAAAACGAACGGACTCATCATCAAGAAGAGTCGGGAGCACCTCCAGTGCCTCAGCGTCCGTCCACCTTGCCGTACGTACCGCCGCCAAAAATCTGCAGGCGAACGCACTCCAATCGCCCCCGATGGAGAACTCTTTGACGGTTGTAAGGTGACGACTGCGACTCCTTGGCTTGCTTCCGTCCGTCGCTGACTCTTCCGGCGGTAAGTTCAGCAAGGCGTCGCAACGCTGTGTCGCCAAAATGGCGGACGATCCTCGCGGCGGCCCCAAAATGGCGGCTTCCCGCCTTCCGTGGTGCGCCACGCCCAAGATGGCGTCTTCACGCCGCGTGGCCGATGGCGGCGCCATCGAAGACGACCCGGGCTCCTGCCGATCACCACCATCACCTTCCAACGCCGCCCTTGGCGTGACAAGGTCACACAACTCTGTGATGACGGTTTTTAGGGTTGCCAGTTGCTCCGCCATCCGGATCCATCTTAAATCTTCGTCCTTCAACGCAGATGGGTCGGACGAAGGGGCCACCTCCTCGACGCCCGGGCCCTCACGGATCTCTCCCTCCGCCGAAGTGAAGCCGACCTCAGGAGGAAGATCGTCGTCGTCCGAAGATGAAGCCGACGCCGGGGATGGAATATTCTTTTTCCTCAGTTGTTTCGCCATGCCGTTTCACTTCTGACTCCAGTGTAATAAAAGGACTCGGACACTTCCTTCTGTCTTCGTGTCTTTTATTGGGTTCTCGTCCTCACCCACACGGCACTCTGTTATAACTCTGTATTTGTAGCCCCCGGCTATTCACTGCTATTATAGCTCCTTCTTCCCTCTGACTCTCTGCTTCATCTACTGTAACCTCCTCCCTGCAGACTCGCTGCTACCTCTATGCAGACTCCCGCTGCTGCCCCTATGTGCAGACCCTCTGGCTGCTACCGTATGCAGACCCGCTGCTGACTCTGTATGCAGCCCCGCTGCTGACTCTCTGTGCAGCCCCGCTGCTGACTGCAGCCTCCTCGCTGCTTCGGGTCGGTCACCGCTGGCCAACGGTGCCGATCCTCGCTCCCCCCGTGTTCGTGGCGATCTCGCCACCCTCCGCTTCGCCCTTCGTGGCCTCTCTCTGTTCCTGGTTCCCCGTCACTCCCGTCCTCTTCCGGTTCCCCTCCTTCTATACTCAACCCCTCACCCCCCCACGTGACCTAACTCCTCCCCTCATGACGGCACCTCCGGAGGGCCGTTTACACCCGCATTACATATGTGTTGGGTTATGAAATTTTGATGAAAATAATACAAATTAATAATTTTCCGAAAAATGTGCAAATCGCATTAATTATGATAGTGTGTGTATTAACATGCATAAATTATGATAATGCGTGTAATTATATGCATACATTATGATAATCGTAGAGATAATCGTAGTAATTTATGCGGATGCTTGCGATTATGTTAATGTGAGCAGTTGTGATAATTAGGCTCAGCTTCGTTTATCCAGAGTTATATCAATCAGGATAACACGATTATCGTCGATTAAACATTTACTGATTATCTTAGTGTGTTTATATTATTTTAGGTCTCCAGTTTCAGATCTCATCACAGGATACAGTTATCAAGAATAAGATAGTTTTGCATGGACTTGGAAAGAAGCACTCGAACAGTTGGTGTTAAGCAATTTTAATTCTAAACAAGCACATGACACTCTAGTATGCGAAAGCGAGTATACGTCAATAAATTCATGGACAATCTTATGCAATTAACGAAATTGAATGACTAAAAATACTTCTTCATTGGCGAAATTATGCAGTTAGCGAAAATGAATGACTAAAACATTTCTTATTCATGTAACTCGACGGCAGCAACTGCTTTGCACGATTAGTTGATATTGAACGCACCACCTCGAAATGGCAACCCTTTTTGAAACGCAAAGACAGTTTTTCTTTTAAAGTCTTATTCGTGTGCGTGCTGTGTGTGCGTTGTCCCCTTGTAATATTAATTAATTCTTAGAGTCGGGAGTTGTGTCGTTAGCTTGTGTGGTGTGGGAGGATACGAACAGCGGCCAGCTTCCTCTGGGTGGGGCGTGGCCGCATCGAGTCGTGCTGCTCCCTCGCTCGGCGTGTCGCTCGGCTTTTGCTCTCTCTCTCTCTCTCTCCACTGCTCGATGACGAGTTGGCACGATGCTGTCCTTGAAGATGCTCGGTCGCTCGTGTCGCTCGGTGTCGCTCGGTGGCGCACGGTGGCGCCCAGTGGCGCACGGTGGCGCACGGTGGCGCCCGGTGGCGCACGGTGTCGCTCGGTGGCGCACGGTGGCGCCCGGTGGCGCACGGTGGCGCACGGTGGCGCACGGTGGCGCACGGTGGCGCACGGTGGCGCACGCTTGGCGATCTCCACCTTTCCTGCGGGTTGTTCGCTGGTCGTCACTCTGACGAGTAGCGATGCTTCGTTCGTGGCAGGGTGGACGTTGGCGTCTTTGTTGGCTTCACTCGCAACTCGGCGACTCAGGGTAGCGATTCTTCTCAGGTGGTGCAGACCTCGGCTTGTAGCGGCACGTCGCTACCCCGCAAACCTCGTCATTCTGGATGACGAAAACTTCTTGACGATTTCTGGTGGGGCCCGTGGCCCGGACGATGTGGGGCTCAGAGCCCCTGACGATCTGAGTTGAATGGATTTTTTCCCGGCTTATATTCAGAAAATCCACTCAATCTTCCCGAGTTGTTTGAAGGCCGTCATATATCTTTCTGTGGGTTGAACACATCTGCGTTCGTGTGTGTCGTGTGCGTGTTTATTAGTAAAGACCCAGCGGTGTAACCATTCTGGGAGGAGGGGTGGGGAATGTTATTTTGCTTGCGTGTGCAAATCTTGCTGTTTGTGCTCAAAACGTGATCACCCTCTTCTCTCTTTTGCGAGAGAAAAACAAACTAAAACAGAGCGAGAATAAGCAGACATCACCGCGTCCCCTCCTCGCGACCTTCCTAACCCTCCAAGTATTCATGAGCCATCTGTTTGTGCTGCGGGGAGACAGAGGCGGCCGTGTTTAACTCAAGCGTGAGCACCCTCTCGTCTCTCCGCGTCTCTTGCGAGAGAAAACAAACCATGTCAGCACAAACCCCCCCCCGCCCCTTGTGACCTTTTTACTCCCTCTTTGCTTGTCAGGCCCTGCTGGAAGACAAAGGTGGCTGAGGAGATGTTTGCAATACATTTATGTGGTCCTGTGTGTTACATTTATTCTTGAATTATATTTTATGAGTTCCTTCGGTCTTGGTATCGGGGTTATCATTCGTCTATGTTTAATGAATATTCGCCATGATCCTCATCACATTATTATTTTGGGCTTCGCCAAGTTTAGTTCTCCAGAGATTGGTGTTTTATTCTGAGTTAATTTTTTTTATGTCCTGAGGTTAAGTGCACATGCACTTAAGCTTTCTGGAATTCGTACTCTTTAGTTTTTCGGAAGGTCGTGTAGATAGGAAACATATACTTCTAAATAATATGTATGCAGTGAATATAAGGGAATTACTAATAATAATATTATTGTTTGTTGGTTAATTATCTTTGTTAAGTTTCTACTTTTCGGTAAGGAAAACGTTAAGAAAACGCGAGTTTCAACCGTTGTTTGCTCTGCACCTTATCTGTACATCTCCAGATGTCTTTGGGAGGTTAGTCCATACATCTTTTGTCCATCTGGATGTCTATGACCTCTCTGTCACCGACTTCTTACCAGTTTAATGGCCGTTTCACAGATTCCTGGTGTGTTTGTAGTGGGTTGTTTTCATTATTTAATTAAAAGGTATATATAAATATAATAAAAAGAGAAATAGTTTTTTTTTCTTAATTATTCTTAATATTAATAACGGAAAACAGGGCATAGATCCAACAATCCGCCCTTTTAAAAATTTTCAGTGGTCGATTCGGCCACTGGCGAATTTTTAAACAAAGTAAATGCCCTGTTTTTTCGTTATAAATCCATCAGCCGCCCTCACTCTCGGCGGTTATTTCTTACGACGCGCGTGCACGTATTACAGTCTTGATATGGTTACATTTGAATTGAGTAAAGAAAATTAAACAAACGTTAAACATCGATATTGCGTTACATCGGTTCTCATACATCATAACTCCGACGAATATTCATTTTTGTTTTTGTTAAATCCTGGGAAACGCTAGGTAGCGGTTTCGAACGCATTTATGCGTTACCTTCCTCATGTTGCCTCGTTTACCACTTATCACTTTGATAATTTGATCACGGTTTTCGGGTTCGTTTTTGTAGTTTCCTCTCTCACTCTCTCGCTTCGTGGGAGTGTGTGGTGGAAAATTGTGCTGCACATAACCAGAATTCGCGCACACGACCCACTTTGACACTTGGTTCGAGGCATTCGCTCTCTCTGCGATTACATGCACATTTGCCGAGTCAGTGTGTCGATTTAATTCTGTCCCTCGTAATGTTGCCCTCTTTGTTTTTACGAGTGTGTTGGATCTCAACACCATTCCCGATACGTCATGGACATTCGTCTCCATTTTAGCACTCCGATCCACATAATTTTTGGTTTCCCTTGGATATTTTCCATTCAAAGGCTCATGCCTGCGCTCCTCAGGGCGTGTCCCTGCTGTCTGTTTTTGTACTGTCCAATCACGCTTCAATGCAACCCTGTCCTTGTATTCGATCCGCGCGTCATTTACGGGAGCACTGTCCACGTTTTTGCCCGCCCTGTCACTTGCAGCCTGCCTGTATTTCCCATTGAGCTCCGGGTTTAACAAAACCTCGGCGGGTGGGGCGCGTGTTGGCCGCTCGCTCGCGCTCACTGTGGGTTGTTTATCATGTATTTGGACCGCATTCTGTGTTATTCCTCTATTCCCTCCTGGTATAGCCGGTGGAGGAATTGGTCGTAATTGGACTGATTGTTTTTGACCTCCCATCCTGCGATTCTCGTACATTTTTGGCCCAGTGTTACTCCCATTTGGGTGCCAAATTTTTCCTGGATTGTTACTTCGCCATTTTTGTGGGTAATTTTGACCTTGCGTGTGTCGTGGCATGGGGTGTTGATATGGTTCTGTTCTGAACCTCTCCCTCCTACGATTCTCGTACACCCTTGGCCCAGTGTTTTTCCCATTTGGGTGCCAAATTTTTCCTGGATTGTTACTTCGCCATCCCTGTGGGTAATCTTGACCTTGCGCATGTCGGGGCATGGGGTGTTGATATGGTTCTGCTCTGAACCTCTCCCTCCTGCGATTCTCGTACATTTTTGGCCCAGTGTTTCTCCCATTTGGGTGCCAAATTTTTTTTGGATCGTTACTT
>NW_026891141.1:0-11824 GCF_015708825.2 Lethenteron reissneri
CCTGCCTGTATTTCCCATTGAGCTCCGGGTTTAACAAAACCTCGGCGGGTGGGGCGCGTGTTGGCCGCTCGCTCGCGCTCACTGTGGGTTGTTTATCATGTATTTGGACCGCATTCTGTGTTATTCCTCTATTCCCTCCTGGTATAGCCGGTGGAGGAATTGGTCGTAATTGGACTGATTGTTTTTGACCTCCCATCCTGCGATTCTCGTACATTTTTGGCCCAGTGTTACTCCCATTTGGGTGCCAAATTTTTCCTGGATTGTTACTTCGCCATTTTTGTGGGTAATTTTGACCTTGCGTGTGTCGTGGCATGGGGTGTTGATATGGTTCTGTTCTGAACCTCTCCCTCCTACGATTCTCGTACACCCTTGGCCCAGTGTTTTTCCCATTTGGGTGCCAAATTTTTCCTGGATTGTTACTTCGCCATCCCTGTGGGTAATCTTGACCTTGCGCATGTCGGGGCATGGGGTGTTGATATGGTTCTGCTCTGAACCTCTCCCTCCTGCGATTCTCGTACATTTTTGGCCCAGTGTTTCTCCCATTTGGGTGCCAAATTTTTTTTGGATCGTTACTTCGCCATCCCTGTGGGTAATTTTGACCTTGCGTGTGTCGGGGCATGGGGTGTTGATATGATTCTGCCCTTGGCCTCCACATTCTGTGATTCTCCTGAATGTTCGGCTTTGTGCCGCTCTCATTCTCGTGCCAACCTCTCTCTGGTTTATTTTGCCATGTGTGCGTGCGTTTTTGCTCCTCCCTGCATCGTGGGACTGCTCGGTGATTTTTATTTCTCTCTGAGAGGCTGGGTTCCTTATCCCTCTCCCTGTGTTCTGGATCCGAATTATGACTCTTAGCTCTGTATAACCATGCCATGTACGCCTTGCTCTCTATGCGGCGTAAGGATGCGGTTTCTGGATTCAAAACCATCCTCACCCTTTCTGTAATCTCTGGGCTCAAGGATTCAAAAAACATAATTTTGAACATTTTATCTCCTTCGTGGTATTGATTCACATCGCCTGCGTAATACGCTCTTTTAAATTGGACGAGGTAGTCACGTGGATCTTGGTCCATGCCCTGGGTCATCGATTTTACAGCATAAAACCCCTCAGTGAGTGTCGAATATTCTCCAAACTTCCGAATCACTGCCAGGCTCAGTTGTTTAAAATCATTTCTAACCTTGTGTGGTAGTGACTTTACCCATGGGATAATTCTTTATGTAAGGTCCGTTTCAACAAACTCGCTTTTTCATCCCGTCTCCTCAGCCCTCTAATCATTGCCTCCTCTTCTATTGTTGCGCTATGTGTGTATATATCCATGGACTTGTTGTGGGGGTCAAAATCGGGAATTCTGACTAGAGCCTTGTCCATCAATTTAAGGGTTTTACTGGTGAATAGGTATTCCGAAAGTTGATTGCCGACAGCGTCATCATCAAACAAGTTATCATCAGGCAATCTGTCGCTTTGGTCTGTGCTGTGTCGGGCGTGTTGCCATTTCCCTTCAGTTTTTGCCTTTGCCCTTAGTGGAGCATGTCCTGTCGACTTTACTTTAAAATTTTTCCTCCCTCTATCTGTGAAGTTGTCAGCCTCACATGTTTTTGTTTCCATATGTATCTCTCCATCCCTTCTCTCGAATTGTGAGGGTTTCCCTTTGTCAAGGATTTTTTGTTCGATATCCATAATTTTTGTGCGATCAATCCCTGGACTCTGTCCACGTACCCAAGAGTGTGATTTAATGTTACTTCCATATTTATTCTGTGGATCAACGTCTGTGAGTTTCGCTGGTGTCGCGAGCTTTGATTTCTCCTCCCTCTCGAGGGTGTGAGGACATTTCTCCTCGTTTATTAGAGACGATTTCTCTCCCGTTTCTTTCCATAAATTTCCTCATTCCACAATCCCTGTCTGTATGCCTGTGTGGGAAGGCATGAGTCCTGTCCTGCCTTCTCTGCAGTTTTTGCATCGTGTTCGCCTTTGTTACATCTTATCCAGTCACTTAGTTTCCCTCGAGGTGTGTTCGTGTTATCGATGCAGCTCCCTTCCCATATGTCTCTCTGACTGTACTGCTTTGTAACAGATTGGTCGGTACGTTTTAATACGAGTTCCCAGTATCCTGTAACCCATTCAAAAATTATTCTTAATCCCAGCATCTCAAAAGTGTGGCGGGAGTTACTTTGACATTCCCTTTCAGAGTGCATATAAAACAATTATCTCACAGAGTGTAGTCAATTTGACTCGAGCTATCTGTTATTTTCCGATTCAGAGTGCGTACCTCTAACACCATTTATCACAGGATGCAATTGGTTTGATACGATATTATCTTAATTCCACTGTCTCTGTTTTAACCTGCTATTCTGGGTTTTAACCTTAGAGGGCGTTTTTTAGTTTTCCGCCCGTTCACAATTACCATGCAATGTTCGATCCCGATATTCTGGTTAACACGAAGTGATTCATTCCATCATCCATGCAAAACACTGTCTGCGAGAGATCCCGGACGAGCCCCATTTTGTTGTATGTGTTGGAATTATAAAATTAATAATTTTCCGAAAAATGCGCAAATCGCATTTATTATGTTAATGTGTGTTTTACTATGCATAAATTATGAGAATGCGTGTAATGATATGCATAAATTATGATAATGACGGAGATAATCGTAGTAATTTATGCGGATGCTTGCGATTATGTTAATGTGTGCAGTTATGATAATTTGCTTAGTTTCGTTTATCCAGAGTTATCAATCAGGATAACACGATTATCATAGATTCATTTACCGATTATCCTAGTGTGTGTTATAATATTTTAGGTCTCCATTTTCATATCTCATCGCAGGTAACAGCTCTTATGAATAAGACAGTTTTGCATGGAATTGGAAGGAACACTCGATATGCTTCTGTGATAACAATTTTATTCTAACAAACACGTGACATTCTATCATGCAGGTCAAACATGCGTCAATAATTCATGAATAACCAAACACTTATGCATTTGCGATATCATGCATTCGATTAATATGAATAACTAAAATTCTTATGCAATTACGAGACTATGCATTTGACTAAAATGAATGACTCAAAACTCTTATGCATTTAACGAACTGAATGACTAAAAACCCTCCTAACAACCAGGCATCTCATTAGTTCGTTTTTATTTATCGATCACAATCGGCGACTGGCCGAGTTTGAAACAAGCATGACACACTTCATTTTGCGGTAATAAAAAGCACTTATTGTATCCCAAAGGCGATAGTGTATGTATATACTGGTGGGTGAGGGCGTGTTGCGGGAGAGCTAATCTGGCTCTGTTTTAATTAATTCTTCGGCGAGATTCTTTGACAAAGGAACTGGTTTGACAAGATTTTCTCTGTTTCCTTGAGTCTGTATGTGGGGAGCGATACGACCTCTCTGCTGTCTGTGCGAGCGGCAGCTGAGACTTTCTCCGCTGTGAGGTGAGCGGCGGCGCTCGTTCAGAAGACTTTGACTCTTTTTCTCCACGGCGGGATGACGAGTCGGTTTTGGTTGATGCTGGTCGATCCGGGTGTCGCTCGTTGTCGCTCGGTGGCGCACGGTGGCGCACGGTGGCGCAAGGTGGCGCACGGTGGCGCACGGTGGCGCACGGTGGCGCTCGTTCAGCGATCTCCGCCTTTCCTGCGGGTTGTTCGCTGGTCGTCACTCTGACGAGGAGCGATGCTTCGTTCGTGGCAGGGTGGACGTTGGCGTCTTTGTTGGCTTCACTCGCAGCTCTGCGACTCAGGGTAGCGATTCTTCTCAGGTGGTGCAGACCTCGGCTTGTAGCTGCGCGTCGCTACTCCGCGAACCTCGTCATTCTGGATGACGAAAACTTCTTCGTTGTTGGCGACGAGGAGAGATGGCTGTCGCCCTGGAGATCTCTGGTGGGCCTTAGCCCGGAGACGAGATGGGGCTCAGAGCCCTGGCGATCTGGTGGAGCCGAAGCCCTGGCGACGAGATGGGGCTCAGAGCCCTGGCGATCTGCTGGTGGGGCCCGTGGCCCGGACGAGATGCTTTGAATGGATTTTCCTTCGGTTTATATCTGTAAATTCCACTCAGTTTCCCGAGTTGTTCAAAGGCTGTCATAAAACATCCCTGTGGGTGTGAACCATCTGCGTTCGTGTGTGTGTGTGTGCGTGTCCGTCCGTGTGTTTCGCTTTGAAGACACAGCTGTGTGTCGTTCTGGAAGAAAGGGGTGGGGGGCCTTGTGACGGCGCCACCTAAGTTTATCCATTAACCAGACCGATGATTCGCGTTCGCATTGAGTTATATATAAAAAAAAAATATTCGAATCCATGTTTTTGTTTTTGAATAATATTTGTCGCGAAAACCTACGTGTTAAGTGAGCTTAATTATTCCCTCCCTTGCTCGGGGATCATATCTTTTGTCTCACACAGCTTAAGTTGTTTTTGGTTTGGAAGTTGAAATGCGACTTATTTCCCTTATGCCCGAGTTATGCCGAAACCGTGTTCACGATGTTTCATCGTGACCCGATCTCTCCTGGAAATGTTATTTCCTCGTGTGTGCAACTTTTGCTGTCCGTGTTGCGGGGAGACAAAGACGGTTGTTTCCACGGTGGGAGCACCCGGCGCATGCGCTTATTTTTTTTTTTTGAAGACGTGTTAATTTCCTTTGAGCCATTGCCCGGGAGTTTTATTGGCTTTGTTGTGTGAGTGTAGAGATCCTCTCGGGAAGACAAAGATGGCCGTGTTGCTCGCTTTCCATGGGTGTTGTGTTTGGTTAATTTTGAGAGCCTTCTCCGCCCTTGATTTCTCTTCTACTTTAATTCCGTACTTATTGTTTGACTTCTTGTGATTATTTAATCTGATATCCCGGCTAGGGATCTTTGTTTTGGAGCGAAATAGATGCCATAATTATTCTTCGATGCTTCGGCCCGGCCGTGTAGAAATTCTTTAAAGGTAAATAATGTCAGTATTTAATTAACAATGATGGGTCGCGATTCTGGTGCAGACTGTAGTCTGATTTCCAATTGGAGTGAGGATGGATACTGTTTGCTTAATCTTCATGGCTAAGTTGGTAACTTTGTGTATCTAACATGGTTCAAAACCCGTCTGTGTTTTTTTATCGTCAATGTTGTTTCCTTTGTTAAGAATGTAATTATATATTTCGTGGCCTGGTTTGTATTTATCAAAGGGTTTTTTTTAACAAAAGGATGTCGTCCTGACCCCCCCGCTTGCAATTCCCCCCTCCCTTGTTCCTCTTGTGTGAAATTAGGGGAGTTTTTATTACCTTTATTGCCCCCTTTAGTCTTTTTGAAAGGCGAGGAACGTGCATCTGTGGAGGTGTGGGGGCGCGTCCGTTCTCACGTTGCCGCGTGCCTATTCAAAAAACGATATTATATGTTGGCAGAATAATTCTTTAAAAAAATAATATTAAAAAAATTAAAAAGGGGGTATATACACAACACTACAATGACGATAGTTTAAAGCGATTTGAAGCATGTTTTATTTTGGGGGGGGAGGGGCAGAGCTTTGTGACGTCATATTTGAGGGGGGGTCTGACTTTTTGTGACGTGGGGGTCAACAATCGTCCAAAATCGCGTGACGTCATTTATGGACGGCCCCTAATGGGCATCTCTCAGAGTTTTTCTCCAAGTGTAAACTATGGGTCTCTGCGTATTCTCTCGTGCTTCTCCACGAGTTCACGGTGTGGTCCATAGTCCGTTCCGTTCACGACCACCTATGCTTTTCGAACTTCTCCTCGCCACCGCACGGAGAAAGGGGCTTTGCCCGACACGCAAAGCCCCTTTCTGGAGGTGGCGCGCTCGCTCGCTCGCTCATCGGCTTAGCCATCGGAGTTCCGACGCGGTCGTGTGGCGATGCCAGCCTCTTAATAAGTATAACCCGTAAAAACAAAGTTTTTCACTATAAATCCTTTATATGCGTGGCGGCTAGAGTCCTCTCGTCCTCTGGCTTAAGATGGCTGCCACCTATGGGTCAGATGATTGCATTGCAACCATTAAGCAATTGGTAATTAAATATATTTTTGTCCTAAAAAGTGTAAAATTTTGGAAAAAAATTTTCACGAACATTAATTGTCACGCACAACGAGTCTGTGTGCAAAATGTCAGCTCGATTGGATCACGGGAAGTGGGTTAAAAAACGACCGAAAGATTTGCACGGTCGTAAGCACGCAAGCGAACTTAATATAAAGGATTTAAAAATCGGGGTGGTTGTGTGGGAGGGGGCGGGTGACGATCTTCATCCAGATAGCAAGTAACCCACTTGCTGTACCGCCACCAAACCGTGGCAAGTCGCCGAGGTGCCCACGGGTAGAGAGGTCGCGTGACGAGTGTGCACGTGGTGGGGTAGTGGTGCGGATGGCGCTACGCTGCGCTACAAACACGTGTGTGTGTGTGTACACACACCACCACGTGTGTATGTGTGTGTGTACACACACCACCACGTGTGTGTGTGTGTGTGTACACACACCACCACGTGTGTGTGTGTACACACACCACCACGTGTGTATGTGTGTGTGTGTACACACACCACCACATGTGTGTGTGTGTACACACACCACCACGTGTGTGTGTGTGTGTACACACACCACCACGTGTGTGTGTGTGTGCAAAGTTAAAGAGATCCCCCGTATAGCCTTAACAGACTGTAGGGGCAAGTGCTGTTAGCGAGCTCCTATGAAGGCCGGAACGGTACACGAGGGGGTGGGTGGCCAGCACCACGCCCGACCGCCTTTGTCTCCCCAGTGGCGATGTTTACACACCGCACCAGGTACTCATTTCAGGCTTTAGCCACCCGGCCCAGGACCGGTTCAGATAATCGTCACTGGTGTTAGCCGTGAGCGGGAATCGAACCCGGGTCGCCAGGTTCATAGCGCAGCGTGGCGCTAACCGCTACACTACCGCTCCCCATGTGTGTACACACACATACACACATACACCACCACGTCTCACACAGAACGTGTGTGAACACACACACACATACACACACACATACACACACATACACACACACATACACACACATACACACACACACATACACACACACATACACCACCACGTCTCACACAGAACGTGTGTGAACACACATACCCCCCACCCCTCTACGGTGCAGAGGGGCGGGGGGCTGCCCAAAAACACAATGGATAGAGATACGGGCACTTCAACTCAACCCATTACAGCGCAGTGCCATCACGAGGTGAATGATTGCGTGGGGCAGCGGCGAAAGGGCTGGGGGGGGAGAAGCCAAGGAGCGGGCGAGGATGATTTAGCGCGAATGAGCAGTTATTTTAAAATGACAATTATTCACCTTGCTCCGTTTGTAACCACGGGGCCTGAGCCATGTGGGAATGTGTTCTTCGCCACAAGTGCCGAGGTCGGTTATTCGCGTGTGTGAGCGTGCGTGCGTGTGTGAGCGAGCGTGCGTGTGTGTGTGAGCGAGCGTGCACGTGTCTGTGGGAGCGTGTGTGTGTGTGTCTGTGGGAGCGTGTGCGTGTGTGAGCGAGCGTGCACGTGTCTGTGGGAGCGTGTGTGTCTGTGGGAGCGTGTGTGTGCGTGTGTGAGCGAGCGTGCGTGTGTCTGTGGGAGCGTGTGTGTGTGTGTGAGCGAGCGTGTGTGTGCGTGTGTGAGCGTGTGTGTGCGTGTCTGTGCGAGCGTGTGTGTCTGGGCGAGCGAGTGTGTGCGTGTCTGTGGGAGCGTGTGTGTGTGTGTCTGTGCGAGCGTGTGTGTGCGTGTCTGTGCGAGCGTGTGTGTGTGTGTCTGTGCGAGCATGTGTGTGCGTGTCTGTGGGAGCGTGTGTGTGTGTGTGTCTGTGGGAGCGTGTGTGTGTGTGTGTCTGTGGGAGCGTGTGTGTGTGTGTCTGTGGGAGCGTGTGTGTGTGTGTCTGTGGGAGCGTGTGTGTGCGTGTCTGTGCGAGCGTGTGTGTGTGTCTGTGGGAGCGTGTGTGTGCGTGTCTGTGCGAGCGTGTGTGTGTGTGTCTGTGGGAGCGTGTGTGTGTGTGTCTGTGGGAGCGTGTGTGTGTGTGTCTGTGGGAGCGTGTGTGTGTGTGTGTCTGTGGGAGCGTGTGTGTGTCTGTGGGAGCGTGTTTGTGTGTGTCTGTGCGAGTGTGTGTGTGCGTGTCTGTGGGAGCGTGTGTGTGTGTGTCTGTGGGAGCGTGTGTGTGTGTGTCTGTGCGAGCGTGTGTGTGCGTGTCTGTGGGAGCGTGTGTGTGTGTGTGTCTGTGGGAGCGTGTGTGTGCGTGTCTGTGGGAGCGTGTGTGTGTGTGTCTGTGGGAGCGTGTGTGTGTGTGTCTGTGGGAGCGTGTGTGTGCGTGTCTGTGGGAGCGTGTGTGTGTGTGTCTGTGCGAGCGTGTGTGTGAGTGTCTGTGGGAGCGTGTGTGTGTGTGTCTGTGGGAGCGTGTGTGTGTGTGTGTCTGTGCGAGCGTGTGTGTGCGTGTCTGTGCGAGCGTGTGTGTGCGTGTCTGTGCGAGCGTGTGTGTGTGTGTCTGTGGGAGCGTGTGTGTGCGTGTCTGTGGGAGCGTGTGTGTGCGTGTCTGTGCGAGCGTGTGTGTGCGTGTCTGTGGGAGCGTGTGTGTGCGTGTCTGTGGGAGCGTGTGTGTGTCTGTGGGAGCGTGTGTGTGTGTGTCTGTGCGAGCGTGTGTGTGTGTGTCTGTGGGAGCGTGTGTGTGTGTCTGTGGGAGCGTGTGTGTGTGTGTCTGTGCGAGCAGTGTGTGTGCGTGTCTGTGGGAGCGTGTGTGTGTGTGTCTGTGGGAGCGTGTGTGTGGTGTCTGTGGGAGCGTGTGTGTGCGTGTCTGTGGAAGCGTGTGTGTGGTGTGTCTGTAGGAGCGTGTGTGTGCGTGTCTGTGGGAGCGTGTGTGTGTGTGTCTGTGCGAGCGTGTGTGTGAGTGTCTGTGGGAGCGTGTGTGTGTGCGTGTCTGTGGGAGCGTGTGTGTGCGTGTCTGTGGAGCGTGTGTGTGTGTGTCTGTGCGAGCGTGTGTGTGCGTGTCTGTGCGAGCGTGTGTGTGCGTGTCTGTGCGAGCGTGTGTGTGTGTGTCTGTGGGAGCGTGTGTGTGCGTGTCTGTGGGAGCGTGTGTGTGTGTGTCTGTGGGAGCGTGTGTGTGTGTGTCTGTGGGAGCGTGTGTGTGTGTGTCTGTGGGAGCGTGTGTGTGTGTGTCTGTGGGAGCGTGTGTGTGTGTGTCTGTGCGAGCGTGTGTGTGCGTGTCTGTGGGAGCGTGTGTGTGTGTGTCTGTGGGAGCGTGTGTGTGTGTGTCTGTGCGAGCGTGTGTGTGCGTGTCTGTGGAAGCGTGTGTGTGTGTGTGTCTGTAGGAGCGTGTGTGTGCGTGTCTGTGGGAGCGTGTGCGTGTGTGTCTGTGCGAGCGTGTGTGTGAGTGTCTGTGGGAGCGTGTGTGTGCGTGTCTGTGGGAGCGTGTGTGTGCGTGTCTGTGGGAGCGTGTGTGTGCGTGTCTGTGCGAGCGTGTGTGTGAGTGTCTGTGCGAGCGTGTGTGTGTGTGTCTGTGCGAGCATGTGTGTGTGTGTCTGTGCGAGCGTGTGTGTGCGTGTCTGTGGGAGCGTGTGTGTGTCTGTGGGAGCGTGTGTGTGTGTGTCTGTGGGAGCGTGTGTGTGTGTGTGTCTGTGGGAGCGTGTGTGTGTGTGTCTGTGGGAGCGTGTGTGTGTGTGTCTGTGCGAGCGTGTGTGTGCGTGTCTGTGGGAGCGTGTGTGTGTGTGTCTGTGGGAGCGTGTTGTGTGTGTGTGTCTGTGCGAGCGTGTGTGTGCGTGTCTGTGGGAGCGTGTGTGTGTGTGTGTCTGTGGGAGCGTGTGTGTGCGTGTCTGTGGGAGCGTGTGTGTGTGTGTCTGTGGGAGCGTGTGTGTGTGTGTCTGTGGGAGCGTGTGTGTGCGTGTCTGTGGGAGCGTGTGTGTGTGTGTCTGTGCGAGCGTGTGTGTGAGTGTCTGTGGGAGCGTGTGTGTGTGTGTCTGTGGGAGCGTGTGTGTGTGTGTCTGTGCGAGCGTGTGTGTGCGTGTCTGTGCGAGCGTGTGTGTGCGTGTCTGTGCGAGCGTGTGTGTGTGTGTCTGTGGGAGCGTGTGTGTGCGTGTCTGTGGGAGCGTGTGTGTGCGTGTCTGTGCGAGCGTGTGTGTGCGTGTCTGTGGGAGCGTGTGTGTGCGTGTCTGTGGGAGCGTGTGTGTGTGTGTCTGTGGGAGCGTGTGTGTGTGTGTCTGTGCGAGCGTATGTGTGCGTGTCTGTGGGAGCGTGTGTGTGTGTGTGTGTCTGTGGGAGCGTGTGTGTGTGTGTCTGTGGAGCGTGTGGTGTGTGCGTGTCTGTGGGAGCGTGTGTGTGGGTCTGTGGGAGAGTGTGTGTGTGTGTCTGTGCGAGCGTGTGTGTGAGTGTCTGTGGAGCGTGTGTGTGTGTCTGTGCGAGCATGTGTGTGTGTGTCTGTGCGAGCGTGTGTGTGCGTGTCTGTGGGAGCGTGTGTGTGCGTGTCTGTGGGAGCGTGTGTGTGCGTGTCTGTGGGAGCGTGTTGTGTGGTCTGTGCGAGCGTGTGTGTGCGTGTCTGTGCGAGCGTGTGTGTGTGTGGTGTGAGCGTGGTGTGCGTGTCTGTGCGAGCGTGTGTGTGTGTGTCTGTGGGGAGCGTGTGGTGTGTGTGGGAGCGTGTGTGTGTGTCTGTGGGAGCGTGTGTGGGTGTGTCTGTGGGAACGTGTGTGTGTGTGTCTTGGGAGCGTGTGTGTGTGTGCGTCGGTGGGAGCGGTGTGTGTGTGTCTGTGCGAGCATGTGTGTGCGTGTCTGTGGGAGCGTGTGTGTGTGTGTCTTGGGAGCGTGTGTGTGTGTGTCTGTGCGAGCGTGTTGTGCGTGTCTGTGGAGCGTGTGTGTGTGTGTGTCTGTAGGAGCGTGTGTGTGCGTGTCTGTGGGAGCGTGGGTGTGTGTGTCTGTGCGAGCGTGTGTGTGAGTGTCTGTGGAGCGTGTGTCTGGGGAGCATGTGTGTGGTGTCTGTGCGAGCGTGTGTGTGGTCTGTGCGAGGCGTGTGTGTGCGTGTCTGTGGGAGCGTGTTGTGTGTCTGTGGAGCGTGTGTGTGTCTGTGCGAGCGTGTGTGTGTGTGTCTGTGAAGCGTGTGTGTTGCGTGTCTGTGCGAGCGTGTGTGTGCGTGTCTTGCGAGCGTGTGTGTGGTGTCTGTGGAGCGTGTGTGTTGTGTGTCTGTGGAGTGGGTGTGTGTGTTGTGCGAGCGTGTGTGTGCGTGTCTGTGGGAGCGTGTGTGTGTGTGTCTGTGGGAGGTGTGTTGGTGTGTGTCTGTGCGAGCGTGGTGTGGTGTCTGTGGGAGCGGTGTGTGTGTGTCTGTGGGAGCGTGTGTGTGCGTTTGTGGGAGCGTGTGTGTGTGTGTCTGTGCGAGCGTGTGTGTGAGTGTCTGTGGGAGCGTGGGTGGGGTCTGTGGGAGCGTGTGTGTGTGTCTGTGCGAGCGTGTGTGTGCGTGTCTGTGCGAGCGTGTGTGTGTGTCTGTGCGAGGTGTGTGTGCGTGTCTGTGGGGAGGTGTGTGTGTGTGTCTGTGGGAGCGTGTGGTGTGTCTGTGCGAGCGTGTGTGTGTCTGTGCAAGCGTGTGTGTGTGGTGTCTGTGGGAGCGTGTGTGTGCGTGTCTGGGAGCGTGTGTGTTGTGGTCTGTGGGAGCGTGGTGTGTGTGGGTGTCTGTGGGAGCGTGTGTGTGCGTGTCTGTGGAGCGTGTGTGTGTGTGTCTGTGCGAGTGTGTGTGAGTGTCTGTGGGAGCGTGTGTGTGTGTGTCTGTGGGAGCGTGTGTGTACTGTATGTGCGAGCGTGTGTGTGCGTGTGTGTGGAGCGTGTGTGTGTGTGTATGTGGGGAGCGTGTGTGTGTCCTGTGGGAGCGTGTGTG
>NW_026891142.1:0-14959 GCF_015708825.2 Lethenteron reissneri
ATATAAAGGATTTAAAAAGACACAAAGACAAAGATCTCCCGTGTGGCCGTAACAAACTGTTGGGGCAAGTGCTGTCAGCGAGTAGCAGAACCTATGAAGGCCGGCACAGCACACGAGGGTGGCCAGCACCACGCCCGGCCGCCTTTGTCTCCCCAGTGGCGATGTTTATGCACCGCAGCAGGTAACTCATTTGAGGTGGAGTCGACCTAGGGGAGGCCCAGGACCGGTTCATGTAGTCTTCACTGGCAACCTGAATTTTGATTCCAGTGATCAGGAAATAGAGCCGGAAATCGCTTGGACTTTTTAATAAATGTTGCGGTGAGAATGGTGCTTGTGGTTGAGGGTTCCAAGTCAGATGCTGGCGAGACGTTAACTACCTCGCGTGGGTTCGATCCCGACGTCTGTATATTTGGAGTTTGAATGTTCTCTTTCTATCCCCATGGCTGCATTGTCTCCCGCTTTTTCCCCCTCTGCATTTAAAAAACATACGCTTAAGAGTATTTGGCTACTATAAATTTCCACGTAATAATCCACTTTGATGAGCCATCATTAGTGGCCAGATCACTTCTGAAAGAGAGCTACAGAGTTCGTTGGGCCTTATACCGGCTAAAATAAAAATATAGCAGATTGAACAAAATATTTCATATCTATCTGTCCGGACCACTTTGTGATCTGCCTGTACGGATGTGCGTTGAAATTCTTTGGCCATACGTAGCCAAGCCGTGCTAAATCGTAGGGTGCGGGGGAAGGACAAACCAACTAAACACACAAAATAGCAGTTCGGCATTTTTGGGTTGTTTTAGTTTTAGGACCCAAATATCAATTACGAAGCGTGATAGAATCCGTGCACACAACTTCATTAGCATTGGTTTCAACGCACGCTCAACTCGTGGCATGGTTACCACATTCAATGTCTCAACTGCCCAGACGCTTATTTGCCAGAGGACCCTCCTCTCGCTCGCTCTCCATCTCCGATTGACAGCAGCAGATTACAGCCGTCATTTTAGATGTTGTTATCCACATCCATTCCTCCTACAAAAGGAGCGAAGGAGAAGCGGCGACGGAGTGTTTACAATGCGGTCGACGGCACGATGTCGTCACCTGAAGATGTCCGGCTGTCGAACCAGCGCCGTGTCGAGAACGTGGCCGTGCACGAACTCGTAGCAGAAGCCGTTGAGGAAGGTGCAGTAGAGGCGGGGCGCGCAGCCGTAGGCCTGCAGCACCTGCGGCGAGGTCACACGGCACAGGGACACATCGACTCTCGGGGTGTCATTTCGCGAGGCGGGGGAAGTAAGTCACCGGCAAGCAGGGTGGGTGGGTGGGTGGGCGGGTGGGCGGGTGGGCGGGCGGGCGGGCGGGCGGGTGGGCGGGCGGGCGGGTGGGCGGGCGGGCGGGTGGGCGGATGGGTGGGCGGGTGGGTGGGCGGGTGGGTGGGCGGGCGGGTGGGCGGGTCGGTGGGCGGGTGGGTGGGTGGGTGAGCGGGTGGGTTGGGTGGGTGGGTGAGCGGGTGGGTTGGGTGGGTGGGTGGATGGGTGGGTGGGTGGATGGGCGGGTGGGTGGGTGGGTGGATGGGCGGGTGGGTGGGTGGGTGGGTGGGCGGGCGAGCGAGTAGGCAGGTGGGCGGGTGGGCGGGCGGGCGGGCGGGTGGGCGGGTGGGTGGGTGGGCGAGCGAGTTGGCAGGTGGGCGGGCAGGTGCGCGTGGGTGGGCGGGAGGGCCACAGGCAGAAGAGACAGGCAGCAGCGTGCCCCGGCCAACTCACGGCGACATCCGCGGCGTGCGGAAATCAGTGACGCGTAGAGAAGCGTGGCAACAAAGCAAGAGTCGTTTGACGTCTCTCTCTCTCTCGGCTCTCCATTTAACAATCAACAGACGAAAAAAAATCCATAACATAGGGTTTTTTGGGTTAGATCGCGTACATATCAATGCGTCGTTAAACTCGCCGCCACCCGACACAGCCGGTTAGTAAGGTTTGTCACATTTATATTCACGCGATCCAACCCTAAAAACCTACATTAAGGATGATATTGTGTCACGAACGCCTACTTGTTAAAAAGACTAAAAAAATATTATCACCGTTCACGCAAAACGCTTTCACGGACGACTTCATGAGAACAAATTAAAATCGACCGCTGGGGACGGACGCTTGTGTCGTGCCCAAAACGTCGCGATTTATTTTATTTTATCCCTACGTGACTTTACCGAAAGAACCAAAGACTATGGATTCCTGCAGTCACGAAAGCTTCAAGTCAAGATTATCCGGACGAGTTTGTACGGGGAATTGTCCCTGCGCCGCCAACCCGACCCCGCGGCCAAACGAATTAAACCGTCGCAATCGCCGAGGGTTTGAACGGCGAGGAACGCTTGCTGCTGCTGCTGCTGCTCCCCTTTCGAACGTCGATCCAAAAAACATAAACGCAACAACTCCCAGCCCTATACCCGTTGCACGACACCTCTCGCAGCGTCCACGCAGGAACCTCTCTCGTTGGCTGCTCAGCCGTTTGCTTCAAGTTACTAACAAAAAAAAGTGGAATGAAGAACCAAGCAGGCTACGCTTCCGTGGGGGGGGGGGGGGGCGATCGGGGGGGGAGGGAGCTTTGGCAACTGTGCAGCTCCCCCAGGCTTTTGGAACAACGCTTTGTGCCTCTGCTCACAAGACATTGAGTCGTCGCCTCGCTCTGCCGTTTAATTCTGCGGTGACAAGGTTGCGTTTCATTTCCTTCGCCCCGTAACGCGTTGGCGGCGCTTTGGCGAGCCCGCTACGGACGGAATGCGGCGCTTACGTTTCGTAAAAAAATTATTTCTATTATTCAAGTCAACGAGAGTTCTCCTACCCGAGCGAGCCGTCCGCAGCCAGCGGTGGGAAAATGTCCGAGAAATTCCTACGGCAGGGAGGCGAGACTGAACACAGGGCCATCCACCGCCGACATCCCCATGAAGTAGTACCTATTTTATCCACCCGGAGGGGGATGATGATGGGCCGAGTCAATCTCCCAACCGGGGATTGAACGCATGACCGGGCGGGGCTTCCTGCCGCTGTGCCTCCAGGCTGTGGCATCTCAACTTATTTAAATACTTGATACTGGTAGGAACGAAGTGAACCAGCCTACAATAGATTATATCGTCCGTCCGTCCGTCCGTGTAGCAACATCGCCCCCTACTGCAAACACTTGGCAGGACCCTACAAAAACCTTTAGACTCAGTGAGGCTTTCCTGGCTAAACAAGTGTAACAGTCCCGTATAATTCCCTGAGATAGTTTTCAATTAAAACATTTAAATTAAAAATTAACTCACAGCGGCCTAAAGCCTACAGCTAGGCCTAAAGCCTAGAACTAGGCCTCAAACTCTCCCTTCGTATCGTACCCCCGCCATTTCATTTTATTATAGCCATTCATTTGTTCGTTCCTACCAGCCCACCCCGCAGGGACCTGTTTAAAACCACCACGCGTGCCACGCACACAGCTTGAGCACATTCTAAAACCCGGTGTTCTTCGTTGCAAGGCTCCCGCAGTGGCCTTTAGTGCCCCCCCACCCCCCACCCTGACAGTAAACATCGGTGCTGATGGTCACAAACCCCAATGGTTTTAAGTGGTGTGGCGGCCCTCACGTGCACACCGATGTCGTCTTATCGGTGGAAGTGGGGGGTGGGGGGGCCCCCCCCCCCCCCTCGCTCGGAAAATGAGTGAAGAACCAACCAGTGTTCTGCACGGACTGCGAGCGTGCAACACGCAAGCACAAACCACCTGGCCAGGAGTAGTATACATTATAATACTGGTAGGAACGAAGTGGACCAGACCACCAATAGATTAATGTGTCCGTCCGTCCGTGTATCAACATCGCCCCCTACTGCAAACACTTGGCATGACCCTGTCCGACAAGATGGCCGCCCGCTCCCCCTGCGATCTGTCAACTAAACAAGATGGCCGTCGCTTCCGGCGCCTCACGGCAAAACTTTTTTAACACAGAGACAAGAAACATTTACTAACACAGAGACGAGATACATTTAATCGCCTTATTTGTGCACGAAAAGCACGGCGCGAGGCCTAGTGCGGCAGGCTTCGCGAGGCCTAGTGCGGCAGGCTTATTAACACAGAGACGAGATACATTTAATCGCCTTATTTGTGCACAAAAAGCGCGGCTTCGCGAGGCCTACTGCAGAGGCTTCGCTAAGTCTACTGCAGAGAAGGCTTCGCGAGGCCTAGTGCAGTAGGCTTCGCGAGGCCTAGTGTGGCAGGCTTCGCGAGGCCTAGTGCGGGAGGCTTATTAACACAGAGACGAGATATGTGATGCCGCCGCCGCGAAGCCGTTCGGCAGGCGCCAAATCCCCGACCTCGCCACCACCAAGCAACGGAGCCGACCCCTTGTCTCCCTCACCTCACCTCACATGAACACACCCGCACTCATTTCCCCCCCCCCCTAGAGCTCCGAGGGGAGGTCGCCTGGCCGACCGGTTTTTATCCGAGAAACCCTTATCGGGATCAACTCTCACGGTTTCCGGCGATCAGGGAATTGGATGACCTCCCCCGTGCTACGTTGCGCCGCGGCGCTGCGACCGGCCTTAATATGGTGTGGTCGCGGGGCATTCGGCCACCGTGGTTGAGGCGCATTTCCCCCCACACACGCCAGTATCGACGGGGCAGGCAGAGGGAATAAGCATTGTGATGGAGGAGCATCATTAGAAAACACGCAGCGCATCTGAACTGCATAATCAGGCACCCCCGCACCAGCAGCGGAGGGACGGCATAATTACGCTCGGGTACGCAGGCACCATTGTTAGGGGAGTTAAAGGATAAGGCTATTAGTATAAATAATCGGGAGAGGGGAGGCGCGCGGGGAGCCATGCACAGCTTCCCACGACGGGCCTTTGTGATGGACACCGCCGCATGAACCTCGATGATGGGGGCCTGCGTGAGAAAAGGATTGATTGGAATTTGCGCCGTGCAGGTCGCTCATTGATTAGCGGAACAAAGGCACCGCGGAGCTGCCTGGCCCGGGCGAGGGGGGCGCGTGCCATTGTTTGGAGTTCACGCCGCGCGGACAAAGGATTAATTAGCATAGTGAAGGCGCACGGTGCGTGGGAAGGGGGTAGGGGTCCGGGAATCAGGATAAATGGGGAGCGCAAAGGGGAAATCGCTCTCTTACTCCAGCGCCGGGCGACCAGACGCAGCTCCAGCCAGCGACCCGGACGTCCGTGCGACGCACCGAGGCACGCGGTTAGCACAAGGATCAGCGGACCGCCGTGGACACTTAACAGTGAGTAAGAAGGTGAATTAGAATCATAGCAGATAAATCGGGAATAGGTATAGAGGTATCAGCGTAGGCCAGCCTCGTCGACTCACTGATTTAGTTCCAGGTAGCGGATAATAAATCATTAATAGCTGATCGTGGCCTCGTGTGATCTCGTGTTATAAGTGTGAACGCGTGTGGTACGGTGTATGCGTAAGCTCTCGGCGTGCGTAATCGGCGTACCCCCGGTGCGCGATCATAACGTGAGCGGCCAGCGCGGCGCAGAGCGGCGCAAGAGTGGGTATCGCGTGTGGAGCTGTATGTGTGTGCGCGCACGTTCATGACGTGTATAATACAGGTGCACGATCCTAACGCGAGTGGTCAGTGTTGAGTGAGTGCCGCGCAGAGCTGTGTGTGGGAGTGCGCATACGTTCGTTACGTGTCGGATACGGATGCGCATTGGTAACGTGCCGCACAGGGCTATACTGCGAGCACGGCGTTTGATTGATGATGATGTGCGCACGTATGCTCGCAGCGTGGGAGCGCAGTGCGAGGCTGTAATAGTAGGGGTGTCGCGCTCGAATGCCGGCGAAACCGTAGCGGGTAATAGGGAGGTGGGGTAACGTAAACGGAATAGGGGATGCAGGCGGGAGGGACCCCGGGGGCCAACGGCCCCCACAAATTGGTGTCAGAAGCGGTACGGACCCCCGCGTTACCTCACGCTAAAATAAGACTAATATTTACCGGCCGGGGGGCCCCTTCGTGGAAGGCATTCGCCCGCAATCTCTTAGGGGCCAAGGAAATTAATGGATGGACGGACGCGCAGGCAGTACGCCAACTTAATATGAATCTTGATGGGCGGGCAGCCGATTTTGTAGAAGCGTTACCCGCGAGCGCACAGACACAGCTAGAGGAGCTGATGCGCCGACTCGATCAGCGTTTTGGCATGCATGACGAGGAGGAAGCAAAATCGGCCTTAGAGGCGCGCCGTCGCCAACCTGGCGAAGATCTACGTGATTACGCCGAGGATGTGCGCGAGTTAACAAAGATCGCACGCCCGGGGTACGCAACTGATGTTATTGAGGAACTGGCCGCCGAGAAAATCCAGCGGTACCTGTCTCGCACGGCGTGGTGGCAGCCAGACATGAGCTGCCCACGTCTTCCCTTTAACGCCCTTGTCGAGCGCGCACGTAAGTGTGAAAGAATTCACAGCGAACGCGCGCAGCTCCGGGGGCTGGGACGAGAGCGCGCCATTGCGAGCCTGCTCTCGGAAGACGAGGAGGAGGAACAGGAGCTCGCGAGGACGGTAAGGGGCCGGGAAAGAGAGCCACAGAGACCCAGCGAGACGACCCCGGGGTGGGTAGCCGGGTTACAAACCGGCATTGGAGATATTGCTGGCCGGGTAGACCGAATGGACGGTAAGGTAACCCACGTAGGTGAGAGGGTAACCCAGGTACGCGAGGAAACGAATAAAAATATGACCAAACTGCAATCCTCCGTTGAGACCATCCGATCCGAAATGGGGGACCTACGCGCCACGGTAGGGGGGTTATCTGGAAGGGTAGCCCGACTAGAGGCGGAGGGTGGACAGCGGCGTAATGGGGGGGGAGGGAGTGGGCAGGGGGCCCACTATGGAGCTGCCCCCCCTCCTCGGGCATGTTATATGTGCGATCGCCGAGGGCATTTAGTGAGAGACTGTCCTCAGGTCGCCCGAGCTAGACAAGAGCTAAGGTCAAACACTAAGGCCCCCCTAGAGAGGGGACCACCGGGGGGTGAAATCGACGTAGCCCCGACACAAACAAGCTGTGAGAATAATGGCGAGCGAGTGATCTCCACACAGGTTCCAGCAACAACGCCCACAGAAACGGTGACTCCTGGCGACTGGCTGCGGGAGCTGGTGGCGGGGATCACGGGGGCCACGTCGCTGGTGGAAGGGGAGGTAAACGGAGTGCGTACCCGAATCCTGCTGGACACGGGGGCGGTGGCCTCGCTCGTGAGCGCAGCGCACTGCAGCGCGATCGGGGTCGACGTGCGTCACCTGCAGGCCCCGGACCGCGCGCTGCACACTGCGAGCGGAGCCGGAATGGGGCTGCTGGGGAGAGCCACCCTAGAGGTCCGCATAGGCAGCCAGGTGTGCACGCAGGAGTTCTACGTGTCGAGTGCGTTGTGTCACGAGTGTATCGCAGGCACCGACCTCCTAGAACGGTTGGGACTCAACGTGCAACCCCGCCAGCGATGCGCCACCATGGAGAGCAACGGCGAGCGGATACAGTTCCTGGGACGAGAACCAACGCGCCGCCGCTTTGCACCTGTGGCCGCTATCCTGGCGACGGCAGTCACCATCGGCCCGCTCACCGAGATGCTGGTGCCGGTGGCAACATCCCCCACCGACCCCGCGCTCCGACCATCAGGGGAGGTAATGCTAACTCCTCACCCGGAGTTGGCAAAACGGTATGGGGTTGTGGGATCCGCCACGTTGGTAAACGCAGATGGGGACCGATTGTTTATGCGGATGTTTAACCCCCACAATACCCCAGCGATACTGCGACGGCGCACCCCGATAGCCACAGTACACCCCCTGCACGCACGCCACTCTAACGACTCGGTGTTCGCACTCTGGGCTGAGGACCCCGGTCGTCCTGAGGGTGAGCAGGACCTGGCCTGGCGAGTCGGCCCGACTCCCCGAGCCGAGGTCGTTCCCCTGCTCGACGCGTTACATGTACCATGGGCGGACTTACCTAAGGGAGAGGCCGATCGGCTGCGCGAGTTACTGCGGGAGTATGCCGACGTGTTCAGCGAACACGACTCGGACGTGGGTCGGACCGACCTTGTTAAGCACCAAATTGACACCGGTGCAGCCCGACCCATCAAACTCCCTGCGTACCGAGTGGGCGCACCCGAACGCACCCAGATCAAAGAGGCGGTTGGGGACATGCTTCGCGATAACATAATTCAGCCCTCGGCGAGCCCCTGGTCAGCCCCGGTGGTACTAGTAACGAAAAAGGATGGGTCAACCCGGTTCTGCGTCGATTATCGTAAACTGAACGCAGTCACGCTCGGCGACGCCTTCCCCATACCCCGCATCGACGACACTTTTGACAGCCTCGCCGGAGCGCGATATTTTTCCACCCTCGATCTCGCGTCCGGGTACTGGCAGGTGGAGATGGCGGAGGAGGATCGGCCGAAAACCGCATTCACCACCCCGATGGGACTATTCGAGTTTCGAGTACTCCCGTTCGGACTCACCAATGCACCCGCGACGTTCCAGCGGCTGATGGAGTTGGTGATGCGGGGTTTGCAATGGGAACAGTGCCTGATTTACTTGGACGATGTGATCGTGTTCAGTAGATCTTTGTCTGAGCATTGGTCCAGGCTACGAGAGGTGTTCCAGCGACTGCGAGCGGCTCATCTCAAGCTCAAGCCACGTAAGTGTTACATCGCACAACGCGAGGTGGGGTACCTCGGGCATCGCGTCAGCGAGGCAGGCGTGCGCACCGATCCGGAGAAGGTACGCGCCGTAGTGGAGTGGCCACGACCAAGGAATCTGACGGAGATCAGATCATTTTTGGGGCTCGCCACCTATTATCGTCGATTTGTAAAGGGATTCAGCGAGATTGCACGCCCCCTCACCCAACTCACCTCCCCTAAGCACCCCTACCAGTGGACGGGGGCCTGCCAGACGGCCTTCACCACTCTCAAAGATCACCTCACCCACGCCCCCACCCTCGCTTTCCCCGATTTTACCACCGATTTTATTTTGGACACCGACGCCTGCAGCAGCGGGCTGGGCGCGGTGTTGTCACAGGTACAGGATGGGACGGAACGAGTCATCGCGTACGCCAGCCGGACCTTGAGTGGGGCCGAGCTGAACTATTGCGTGACCCGCCAAGAGTTGTACGCTGTGATTTTCGCATGTAAACAGTTCCGGCCGTATTTGTACGGCCAGAGATGTCGCGTACGCACTGACCATTATGCTCTTCAGTTCCTTCTTACATTCAAGGAGCCGCGGGGGCAGATGGCCCGTTGGTTGGCGCAGTTGCAGGAGTACAACCTGCAAATCGAGTATCGGGCTGGCCGGACGCATGCAAACGCGGACGCCTTGTCGAGGCGACCCACGGTGTACGCCGAGACGAGGGCGGAGGAGGCCTGCCCGTGTTTCACGGGGGGACGCTGCCGGCAGGCAACGGACCCCCGAGAGGCCGCGGCCACTGACCCCCCCCCAGCGAGAGAGAGTGCAGTGTGCGCCACAGAGACCCTCACAGGTGGCACTGAGGATCCCGTCGACCGCCCGGCAAGCGCGGGACCCGCGGCTCGGGACCCGATCGGACGGATCCAGGAGGACGTCGGCTGCGCCTTCCCGGGCCTAAACGACGAGCAGCTGAGACAGACCCAGCAGCGAGATCCGGATCTGGCGGCAGTGGAGGCGGCACTGCGGGAGGAAAAGAGCGCCCTACCAGGACCCTGGAGCGGTTTGTATGCCCGGTTGTGTGTGCAGAACGGAGTGGTACGGGAGTTAACCGAGGCCGGCCAGCCGGGGTGCATCTGTGTTCCTGCCCAGGTGCGACCCCAGCTGCTACGGCTGGTGCATGACCACCCACTCGGGAGCCACGATGGGGAACGACGTACTCGAGAGACCCTGCATCGCCAGTATCTCTGGCCCAAATTGGCACAAGACGTGGCGGCCTGGGTACAGGGCTGCCGCGCCTGTCAGCAGTGCGGGCCGAAACCGGCACGATACCAGGTACCCCTAAGGCCGTTCCGCGTCAGCCGCACGAATCAGCTGGTCGGGATCGACCTACAGGGGCCATTCCCGCGATCCCATCGAGGCAACCGATATATCCTAGTCGCAGTAGAGTATTTCACCCGCTACCCCGTGGCAGTGGCCATCCCTGATAAAACGGCCTTGGTGGTGGCCCGGGCATTTGTGGAACACTACGTACTTAAGCACGGGATCCCAGAACAAGTCCTCACCGACCAGGGTAGCGAGTTCGAGGCCGAGTTGTTCCAGGCACTGTGCCGAGAGTTCGGAATCCAGAAGGACCGAACCACAGCGTACCACCCCCAGGCGAACGGTATGGTGGAGCGCATGAATCAGACCTTAGCGGGGAAACTCAAACGTATGGCGGCCGCAAATCAACGGGATTGGGATGAACACCTCCCCTACGCTCTTTTCGCCTACGCCACCACCGTACACACGTCGACGGGACAAACCCCGTTTTTAATGATGTTCGGCCGTGAGTCTCGTTTACCCGCAGATCTGCTATTCGGCGTCCCTTCCCCCCAGCCGGAGGAGGGAAGCCGCCCCGTGGAACACCTGTTGGAGACCCTACGAGAAGCCCGAGGCCGAGCATACCCGCAAGGGGAAGCCGCGCATCGGCGGCAGGAACAGGGCACCCGACCCCGCATGGAACCCCCCTTATTCCTGACAGGCGCTAAGGTGTGGCTACACACCCCTCGCGTCGGGGCCGGGCAGGTGGGGAAACTGACGACCTACTGGCGGGGACCCTGGACCGTGGTGCGACAGATCTCCCCCTGGACGGTACTAATTGATGGCGGGGAGAGGGGTCGAGAGACGGTGGTCAATGTCCGCCGCTTAAAACCATGGAAAGCGGCCCCGGCGAGAGAGAACCCCGTCACCCGAAGGCCCCGAAATCCCGGAGTACCCGCACCCCTCGTGTTGGGGGGCCTCGCACACTACATGGGCCCCGCCGGGCCCCCGAGACGCCTCGATCCAGTCCGGAGACGGCGCGGACGACGGGCCCTAGATCCTTCCGCTGCCGAGTTTGTGCCCCAGCCCACAGGTGCCGGAGGACGGGGAGAGCCGCTGGAGTGGAGGAGGAGGCCGCCGCAGGAGCTGCAGAGGACGGAACCACCCGCCCCGAGGCCAGCCACCAGGTCCAGACGGATCCCCCGGACCCCGCAACGTTTCCTCGTGGGCGCGGCTCAAGCAAGGTGCTCCAGTCAACCCGGGACGGGGACTGGCACCTCGGGGGGCTATGTGATGCCGCCGCCGCGAAGCCGTTCGGCAGGCGCCCCATCCCCGACCTCGCCACCACCAAGCAACGGAGCCAACCCCTTGTCCCCCTCACCTCACCTCACATGAACACACCCGCACGCATTTTCCCCCACCCATAGAGCTGGAAGGGGAGATCACCTGATCGGCTGGTTTTTATCCGAGAAACCCTTATCGGGGTTAACTCTCACGGTTTCCGACGATCAAGGAATTGGACAACCTACCCCGTGCTACGTTGCGCTGCGGTGCTGCGACCGGCCTTAATATGGTGTGGTCGCGGCATGGGGCATTCGGCCACCGCGGTTGAGGCGCATTTTCCCCCCACACACACCCCCACGGGTCGACGAGACAGGCGGAGGAGGGAGGGGACAGCATGAATAGCGGGACCGCAGGGGCTCTTGCGCATAGTCATGGAGGGTTGGGATCATTACGCTTGAGCGCGCAGGCCCCATTGTTAGGAAGGGTAAGGGATTAATTAGGATTTACGCCGCGCACGCCGCTCACTGATTAGCATATCAACAGCGCCCGGAACCGCCGTGCGCGTGCTCGAGGTGCGCGAGCCCATTGTTCAGCGCAGCATCCTTTTGAGGTAGGGAGGATAAATAGGAGAGCGCAAAGGGGAAATCAGTCTCTTCTCTCCAGCGCCAGGCGACAGGACGCATCGAGGCACGCTGCGAGTACCGTAATTTTTTTCATGTTGAACTTTTGATTGTTGTTTTTTTTTGTACAGAATTTGAAAAAAGATTTTTTCTTGTCATTTTTTTTATATAATTCGATTTATATATTTTGCTTATTTTTAGATCAATGAATTTTTTTTTTTTACACACGAACATTAAATGCGGCGATAACGGTGGCGGCCTGCCAGATTGGAACCGCCAACGTCGGCAGCGGCCGCCGGATCTTTCATTTGGGAGCGACTTGGGGCAAACCTCGGCAAGAAAAAGAAAAATAACATTCGTAGCTCATCGGATTCCTCCGGTATTAAATAAATATTCCGATTAAGTATTTCCGGAGTGGAGGTGCAGCGGCGGTGGCGGCGGCGTCTCTCACCTGGAAGCTCTCCAGCTCGCTGTCCCTGTCGACAAACAGCTCGCTCTTGTTGCCGTACACGCGCACGAGCACCACGTCCTCGCTGCCGTCCCCTCGCGAGCAGCCCACCAGCTTGTTCGTCATGCCGTCCGTGAACAGCTGCACGCACCGCACGCCACCCGCGTCAGCCACCGGAAGAGTGCCACCGTACCGCCCCCCCCCGCTAGCGGCCACATAAACACACCCTCACCGTCCCCCACATAAACACACCCTCACCGTCCCCCACGTAAACACACCCTCACCGCCCCCCACATAAACACACCCTCACCGCCCCCCACGTAAACACACCCTCACCGTCCCCCACATAAACACACCCTCACCGTCCCCCACATAAACACACCCTCACCGCCCCCCACGTAAACACACCCTCACCGCCCCCCACATAAACACACCCTCACCGTCCCCCACATAAACACACCCTCACCGCCCCCCACGTAAACACACCCTCACCGCCCCCCACGTAAACACACCCTCACCACCCCCCACATAAACACACCCTCACCGCCCCCCACATAAACACACCCTCACCGCCCCCCACGTAAACACACCCTCACCACCCCCCACATAAACACACCCTCACCACCCCCCACATAGACACACCCTCACCACATAGACACACCCTCACCACCCCCCACAAAGACACACCCTCACCACCCCCCACGTAAACACACCCTCACCGCCCCCCACATAACACACCTCACCACCCCCCACATAGACACACCCTCACCACATAGACACACCCTCACCACCCCCCACATAGACACACCCTCACCACATAGACACACCCTCACCACCCCCCACATAGACACACCCTCACCACCCCCCACGTAAACACACCCTCACCACCCCCCACATAGACACACCCTCACCACCCCCCACATAAACACACCCTCACCGCCCCCCACATAGACACACCCTCACCACCCCCCCACGTAAACACACCCTCACCGCCCCCCACATAATGTGTGTAATGTAACATGCCTTCATGTTCACGAGGTTGTAACTGGCGCGTGTGTGTGTGTGTATAATGTAACATGCCTTCATGTTCACGAGGTTGTAACTGGCGCGTGTGTGTGTGTGTATAATGTAACATGCCTTCATGTTCACGAGGTTGTAACTGGCGCGTGTGTGTGTGTGTGTATAATGTAACATGCCTTCATGTTCACGAGGTTGTAACTGGCGCGTGTGTGTGTATAATGTAACATGCCTTCATGTTCACGAGGTTGTAACTGGCGCGTGCGTGTGTGTGTGTATAATGTAACATGGCTTCATGTTCACGAGGTTGTAACTGGCGTGTGTGTGTGTGTGTATAATGTAACATGCCTTCATGTTCACGAGGTTGTAACTGGCGCGTGTGTGTGTGTGTGTATAATGTAACATGCCTTCATGTTCACGAGGTTGTAACTGGCGCGTGTGTGTGTATAATGTAACATGCCTTCATGTTCACGAGGTTGTAACTGGCGCGTGCGTGTGTGTGTGTATAATGTACATGCCTTCATGTTCACGAGGTTGTAACTGGCGTGTGTGTGTGTGTATAATGTAACATGGCCTTCATGTTCACGAGGTTGTAACTGGCGTGTGTGTGTGTGTGTGTATAATGTAACATGCCTTCATGTTCACGAGGTTGTAACTGGCGCGTGCGTGTGTGTGTATAATGTAACATGCCTTCATGTTCACGAGGTTGTAACTGGCGCGTGCGTGTGTGTGTGTATAATGTAACATGCCTTCATGTTCACGAGGTTGTAACTGGCGCGTGTGTGTGTATAATGTAACATGGCTTCATGTTCACGAGGTTGTAACTGGCGTGTGTGTGTGTGTATAATGTAACATGCCTTCATGTTCACGAGGTTGTAACTGGCGCGTGTGTGTGTGTATAATGTAACATGGCTTCATGTTCACGAGGTTGTAACTGGCGTGTGTGTGTGTGTGTATAATGTAACATGCCTTCATGTTCACGAGGTTGTAACTGACGCGTGTGTATAATGTAACATGCCTTCATGTTCATGAGGTTGTAACTGGCGCGTGTGTGTGTGCGTGTGTGTGCGTGTGTGTGTGCGTGTGTGTGTGTGCGTGTGTGCGTGCGTGTGTGGTGTGTGTGTGTGCGTGTGTGGTGTGTGTGCGTGTGTGCGTGTGTGCGTGTGTGCGTGTGTGCGTGTGTGCGTGTGTGCGTGTGTGTGTGCGTGCGTGTGTGTGGTGTGTGTGTGCGTGTGTGTGGTGCGTGTGTGTGTGTGTGCGTGTGTGTGGTGCGTGTGTGTGGTGTGTGTATGTGTGCGTGTGTGTGCGCGTGTGTGTGCGTGCGTGTGTGCGTGTGTGTGCGTGTGTATGCGTGTGTGAGTGCGTGTGTGTGTGCGTGTGTGTGGTGTGTGCGTGTGCGCGTGTGTGTGTGTGCGTGTGTGCGTGTGTGTGCGTGTGTATGCGTGTGTGAGTGTGTGTGTGCGTGTGTGTGTGCTTCAGGTCTTTTCGGCCACGGTCATTTCCTCCCTTCTCTACGCTTGCGAAACGTGGACCCCCCTGATGGAGCATCTTCGCCGGTTGGAAACATTTAGGCTGGCCTGCCTACGATCCATCCTAGGTTTAACCAGGCTGGATTGTGTGAGGAGCTCACAAATCCTTGAAAGATCGGGCAAAGTCCC
>NW_026891143.1:0-57994 GCF_015708825.2 Lethenteron reissneri
AAGCACCTGCCTGGGTATTTTGTACCATCGGACACTCCCCCCCACAACTCCCAATCGGTGATGGGGGCAGTTGTGGAGAGAGTGGAGAATTTCCCATACCTGGGCAGTGTGCTCATGACCGGCTCCGGTTTAACAGCAGAGGTCTCACTCCGAATCAGTCAAGCGGCAATATCTTTTCATCGGTTGCGTAACGCTGTGTGGAAGGTACCTTGTCTGTCGCTCCGCACAAAGCTTCAGGTCTTCTCGGCCACGGTCATTCCCTCCCTTCTCTACGCTTGCGAAATGTGGACCCTCCTAATGGAGCATTTTCGCCGGTTGGAAACATTTATGCTGGCTGCTTACGATCCATCCTGGGTTTAACCAGGCTGGATTGTGTGAGGAGCTCACAAATCCTTGAAAGATCTGGGCAAAGTCCCATTGGTGAGCTCCTCCGGCAGGCAAGGCTGCGTTGGCTGGGTCATGTAGCCCGCAAACCCTGCCACCGCATGCCTAAATCGCTTTTATTCGGCCGGATAGAGGGCGCTAAAACGGGCGCGTCACGGGCTAGAGAAGAGAGGAGTGATGTGGTTACAGGAGGATGTGGAGCTGAGTTGACTTTGCGATGACTGTACTAGCGGTGTGACAAGAGCGGCCTCTGTGGAGGAGGCTCGTGAAGGACGCTACAGGGCAGTGGAGGCAGTCGCCCTCCAACAACAACGGAGGGTGGAGGAGCGACGCTCACAACAACGAGCGGAGCGCCGGGTGGCTAAAGCACAGCAAGTGGCACAGTAGGGGGCACAGGTGGTGCATCAGCCAGTCATCTCAGTCAGTCGACCCGTGGCACCTGGTCTGCACCGTGACCTCCTGCGGCGGGCGTTTCTACACTTCACGTGGCATGGCACAAGCGTCGTGGTGACGTCACCGCGAATGGCGGTTGTTGTTGTTGGTGGTCCTGATGCTGGTGGTGGTGCTGGTGGTGCTGCTGGTGGTGGTGGTGCTGGTGGTGGTGATGGTGGTGGTGGTGTGGTGGTGCTGGTGGTGCTGCTGGTGGTGTGCTGCTGGTGCTGCTGTTGTTTGTGCTGCTGCTGGTGGTGCTGGTGGTGCTGGTGGTGGTGCTGTTGGTGCTGTGTGTGCTGCTGTGCTGCTGATGCTGGTGGTGCTGCTGGTGGTGGTGATGTGGTGGGTGGCTGGTGGTGGTGCTGGTGTTGGTGGTGCTGGTGGTGCTGCTGGTGGTGCTGGTGGTGCTGTGCTGGTGGTGCTGGTGGTGGTGCTGGTGGTGCTGCTGCTGGTGCTGGTGGTGCTGGTGCTGGTGGTGCTGGTGGTGGTGCTGGTGGTGCGGTGTGGCTGCTGGTGGTGGGCTGTGGGGTGCTGGTGGTGCTGGTGCTGGTGGTGCTGGTGGTGGTGCTGGTGGTGCTGCTGGTGCTGGTGGTGCTGGTGGTGCTGCTGGTGGTGCTGGTGGTGGTGCTGCGTACGACACTCCACACACACAAACACCCCCCCCCCGTCTACAACACGGAGTGGCAGCAATCCGGTGGCCATCAGCAGCAACACTTCACTTGCCTCGAGGAGGAGAGGCGCCACATCAGCGGCGGGGCCGCACGGACGTCTCCGAGCGTCGAGGAGGAGGATGGGGGAGCGCGCTGGGCCCCCTCTTGACGTTGACTCGGCAGCGGAGAGACACGGGGAGGGAGGGAGATGGCGGAGAGAGAGGGGGGAGAGAGAGTGGGGGGGGGGAGAGTAAAGAGAGAGTGGGGGGAGAGTAAAGAGAGAGTGGGGGGAGGGAGAGTGGGGGGAGAGTAAAGAGAGAGTGGGGGGGGGAGTGGGGGGAGAGTAAAGAGAGAGTGGGGGGGGGGGAGTGGGGGGAGAGTAAAGAGAGAGAGTGGGGGGGGGGAGTGGGGGGAGAGTAAAGAGAGAGTGGGGGGAGGGAGAGTGGGGGGAGAGTAAAGAGAGAGTGGGGGGGAGAGTAAAGAGAGAGAGGGGGAGTGGGGGGAGGGAGAGAGAGGGGGGAGAGAGAGAGGTGAGAGGATAGGGGGGAGATGGGGGGGGAGAGAGAGATGAAACATCTCCTGCTGCTGCTGCTGCTGTCGCCCCTTAAACTCGCGCAGTGGATCGTGGTGAGTACGTCAGGAGCTGAGCGAGTAGCCGTGACAGGGGCTCTGCGACTCAATCACCACGCGAATCTCGACTCGCTCATCGCCACGCGGCCTCCGTACCGCCTTCTGTAAACAGATAACGCGTTTAGGTGACGGTGTTCAATGTGAAACTAATAACAAAATAACAATCTCTCTCTGTGTCTCTCACTTACTGTCTGTCTCTCTCTGCCTGTGTCTCGCTGTGTCTCTCACTCTCTGTGTCTCTCTCTGCCTGTGTCTCGCTGTGTCTCTCACTCTCTGTGTCTCTCTCTGTCTGTGTCTCTCTGTGTCTCTTCACTCTCTGTGTCTCTCACTTACTGTGTGTCTCTCTGTGTCTCTCTGTGTGTCTCTCACTTACTGTGTGTCTCTCTCTGTGTCTCTCTGTGTCTCTCACTTACTGTGTGTCTCTCTCTGTGTCTCTCTCTGTGTATCTGTGTGTCTCTCACTTACTGTATGTCTCTCTCTCTGTGTGTCTCTCTCTCTCTGTCTCTCTCGGTCTGTGTCTCTCTGTGTCTCTCACTTACTGTGTGTCTCTCTGTGTCTCTCTCTGTCTGTGTCTCTCACTTACTGTCTCCCTCTCTCTGTGTCTCTCTCATTAGGGCTAAACGATTTGGGGAAAATATCCAATTGCGATTTTTCTGACAGATATTGCGATTACATTTTTTAAAGTCAAGCTTCAGTTCAATATTCACTCTGTAATAGATTTAAATCATGCGGTGGAGCATTACCACATGATACCATCAACATATGAACTGCCCTATATATTCTAATGCAAGGTGAAGAACTTCAAATGTATGAATTGCTTCCAACATGTATTTCTGAAAGTGTTTTAATTGAAATAGAACAATCAAACATAGGGCAATCGTTAAGTCAAATAAATCAAGTTATAATACAAAAAATAAACAATTCCAACAACAAAGCAACAGGACTTTGCAAACCCGCAAAATATCGCAGCCTCCTATTGCGTCATCACCACCACCACCATCACCACCACCCCCACCACCCCCACCATCACCACCACCATCACCACCACCACCCCCACCACCCCCACCACCACCCCCAGCACCATCACCATCATCACCACCATCACCACCATCACCACCACCACCATCACCACCACCATCACCACCACCACCATCACCACCACCACCATCACCCCCACCATCGTCACCACCACCATCACCACCCACCATCAGCACCCACCATCAGCACCACCATCACCACCACCATCAGCACCACCACCGCCACCATCACCACCCCCACCACCACCATCACCACCACCACCACCACCTTGAGCGTCTTGTGGGGGAGCTCACGGCAGCTCTGCAGCTCCTCGTTTCAGTCGCGCGTCTGCAGCGGCAGCAACAACAACAACAACATTGTCAACAACATTATCAACATCGTCAACAACATCATCATCGTCAACAACAACATCATCATCGTCAACAACAACGACAACATCGTCAACAACAACAACATCGTCAACAACAACATCAACAACAACATTCTGTGAGCGCCTGAGTGGCTGAGTGGGTGAGTGAGTAGGTGAGTGGGTGAGTGGCTGAGTGGGTGAGTGAGTAGGTGAGTGGGTGAGTGGCTGAGTGGGTGAGTGAGTGGGTGAGTGAGTGAGTGGGTGAGTGGGTGAGTGAGTGAGTGAGTGGCTGAGTGGGTGAGTGAGTGGGTGAGTGGGTGGGTGAGTGAGTGGCTGAGTGGGTGGGTGAGTGGGTGAGTGAGTGAGTGAGTAGCTGAGTGGCTGATTGGGTGGGTGAGTGAGTGAGTGAGTGGGTGAGTGAGTGAGTGAGTGAGTGGGTGAGTGAGTGAGTGAGTGGGTGAGTGAGTGTCTGAGTGGGTGAGTGAGTGTGTGAGTGAGTGAGTGACTGAGTGACTGAGTGAGTGTCTGAGTGGGTGAGTGAGTGAGTGTGTGAGTGAGTGAGTGGGTGAGTGTCTGAGTGGGTGAGTGAGTGAGTGTGTGAGTGAGTGAGTGACTGAGTGAGTGCGTGAGTGGGTGAGTGGGTGGGTGAGCGGGTGAGTGGGTGGGTGAGTGGTGAGTGAGTGGGTGGGTGAGTGGGTGAGTGGGTGGGTAAGTGGGTGAGTGAGTGAGTGGGTGGGTGGGTGAGTGAGTGGGTGAGTGGGTGAGTGGGTGGGTAAGTCGGTGAGTGGCTGAGTGAGAGAGTGAGTGGCTGAGTGGGTGAGTGAGTGAGTTAGTGAGTGAGTGGGTAAGTGGGTGAGTGAGTGGGTGTGTGGGATGGTGAGTGGGTGAGTGGGTGGGTGAGTGGGTGGGTGAGTGAGTGGGTGGGTGAGTGGGTGGGTGGGTGGGTGGGTGAGTGAGTGGGTGGGTGGGTGGGTGAGTGAGTGGGTGGGTGAGTGGGTGGGTGAGTGAGTGAGTGAGTGGTGAGTGGTGAGTGAGTGGTGAGTGGTGAGTGAGTGGTGAGTGATGAGTGGTGAGTGGTGAGTGAGTGTGTGGTGAGTGAGTGAGTGAGTGGTGAGTGAGTGAGTGGTGAGAGTGGTGAGTGGTGATAGGGAACCGGTTCCCACAGAAAGTCTATGGGACAATGTTAAGAGATAGGGAACGGTGGCGAGTGGTGAGCGGTGGTGGTGAGCGGTGGTGGTGAGCGGTGGTGGTGAGCGGTGGTGGTGAGTGGTGGTGGTGAGTGGTGAGCGGTGGTGGTGAGCGGTGGTGGTGAGTGGTGGTGGTGAGTGGTGAGCGGTGGTGGTGAGCGGTGGTGGTGAGTGGTGGTGGTGAGTGGTGAGCGGTGGTGAGAACTGGTGAGCAGTGGTGAGTGGTGGTTACCGGTGCTGGTGAGTGGAGAGTAGTGAGTAGTGAGTGGTGAGCGGTGGTGAGTGGTAGTGGTGGTGGTGAGTAGTGGTGGTAATGGTGAGTAGTGGTGGTAGTGGTGAGTAGTGGTGATGGGGGTGGTGGTGATGGTGGTGGTGGTGATGGTGGTGATGGTGGTGATGGGGGTGGTGGTGATGGTGGTGATGGTGGTGGTGATGGTGGTGGTGATGATGGTTGTGGTGATGGTGATGGTGGTTCAGCACTTGCCTGTAGGTTCTCCCCCCCGTCTCTGCGCTGGTCCCAGAGAGGCGGCACGGCGCACGAGGGGACGTCTCTCTCCTCCCCGCCCCTCCGCCTCCCCCCCCAACTTCCTCCGTTGCCGATACTCCAACAAGCCCCCCACTTTGCTCGCTTACGATCCGCGAGACGTCGTGAGCATCGCCGCCCGTCAAGACGCGAGACGCGGGAGTCCAACTCAGGTGGGGGAGGAGGAGGGTGGTGACCCTCACGCTTCTACATCGCGTCACCGTTCACCCTTCATTCCACACACGCACGTCAGACAAACACCCACAGCCGCTCTGGGCTCAGCAGGCTGTTGGGGCAAGTGCTGTTAGCGAGTAGCAGCAGCTATGACACACTCACAAAGACAAAGATCCCCCGTGTAGCCTGTGACAGGCTGTTGGGGCAAGTGCTGTTAGCGAGTAGCAGCAGCTATGAAGGCCGGCACGGCACACGAGGGGGTGGGTGGCCAGCACCACACCCGACCGCCTTTGTCTCCCCAGTGGAAATGTTTTCTACACACCGCACCAGGTACTCATTCGAGGCCCAGTCGACCTAGGGGAGGCCCGGGACCGGTTCAGAGAATCGTCGCTGGTGTGGGTGGCGGGAATGGAACTGCGAGTGGAGCGGGTTCGTAACGCCGACGCGCTCACCGCTCCCGGGCCTCCCCTAGGTCGACTCAGCCTCTAATGAGTAACTGTTGTGGTGTGAACATCGCCACTGGGGAGACAAAGGCGGCCGGGTGTGGTGAATCCGAGTCCTGGGCGAAGCCGGGTAGTACGGCGAGTTCTGAATCAGCCGAGTAGAGGTCACAGCAGATACCTGCTGGCATTGACTTGATATCAAACCTATGTCGGGTCTAAATTTCGATTTAAAGCTTCTTTCGTGACTGCAGGGATTCATCTTCTTGGTTCTTTCGGTAAAGTCACGTATAAGGGAAGTAATAAAATAATTAAAATAAAACAATAAAATAATTCTCACGACGTTTCGGCCACAACGCAAGCAGCCGTCCTCAGGTGAAGAACAGGTCTGTCAGACGCTGTCTTTCCACCACCCTCACCATCACCACCACCACCATCATCACCACCAACACCACAACCCTCACCACCACCATCACCACCCTCACCACCACAACCATCACCACCACCAACACCACAACCCTCACCACCACCATCATCACCATCACCACCACAACCATCACCACCACCCTCACCACCACCACCCTCACCACCACCACCACCATCATCACCCTCACCACCACCACCATCACCACCACCATCACCACCACCACCACCCTCACCACCACCATCATCATCACCATCACCACCACCACCACCCTCACCATCACCACCATCACCACCACCACCACCATCACCACCACCACCACCCTCACCACCACCATCATCATCACCATCACCATCACCACCACCCTCACCACCACCACCCTCACCACCACCATCACCATCATCACCCTCACCACCATCACCACCACCACCATCACCACCATCACCACCACCACCCTCACCATCATCACCACCACCTCCTCCACCTCCGCTCCCCGACGCACGGAACTCACCGGGCGAGATGTCAGCCGAGTTGGCCGCGTCTCCCTCCGCGCGTCTCCCTCCACAGGGACGACGACGACGAGGAGGAAGAAGTCGGAGGAGGTTGAGGAGGTTGAGGAGGAGGAGGCCAAAGCGCGCGAAGCCGCCGCCGCCGCCTGCGTCAGGCCTCAGGCGAGCCGCGTCTTCCCAGCGGCAGGTGGAGGGGCCGCGGTGAACAGCTCTGTACTTGGAGCGCGCGGGCTCAGGGGCCGCGGTGAACAGCGCCGCACGCTCCTTGCACGGGCGGTGTTCTAGATGTCTTGTGACCCCCCCTCCCCTCCCCTCCTCCTCCCTCCCCCCAGTAGCATTTGGGGGAAAATGTCAAATATCGATTTTTGTGACAGATTTGGGATTTGATTTGCGATTGAATGTTTTGAAGTCCGGCTTCAGTTCAATGTTCAATAACAAACACAGTTTTATAATAACAAACAAAACAAGTTTTATAGATTGATTTGCATTTTAATGAGGGAAATAAGTATTTGAACCCCTCTCAATCAGAAGATTTCTGGCTCCCAGGTGTCTTTTACACAGGTAACGAGCTGAGATTAGGAGCACACTCTTACAGGCAGTGCTCCTAATCTCAGCTTGTTACAGCGAGGGTAACAAGTATTTGATCCCCTGCTGATTGTGTACGTTTGCCCGCTGACAAAGAAATGATGAGTCTGTAATTTTAAAGGTAGGTTTATTTGAACAGTGAGAGACAGAATAACAACAAAATCCAGAAAAACGCAATGTCAAAAATGTTATAAATTGATTTGCATTTTAATGAGGGAAATAAGTATTTGACCCTCCGCAGGGTAGCTCGCAATGGCTGATAATCATCAAACTCAGGTTCCTGGGTTCATAGTGCAGCGCACAAGCCGCTGTTCCCTCTACACAAACATCGATAAAAAGGGTAAAAAAACAATTACCATTGGAAGGATGTTATTAACCAGGTAAAACCTTAACTGTTCATGGTTGTTCCATCATATTTGCCGGCCACTAGTCATATTTGACGGCCACTAGTCATATTTGACAAGTCAATTGCATCCCCGCCGTTTGGCATTGCTGCTGCTTTGGCAGCTAGTCACTGGCGATGTTGCCGCAGTCCCACGCACACTCTCCTAGCGTCCACGCAACGCTCCCCTACCCCCCCACCCCCCTCCTCTCACCACCCATATAACCTCCTCACACTTCAGCAAAACACATTTCTTGCTGCGGTTTTCCCACCCGATGACGATTGCTTGTGTTGCAAATCGAAACGTCGTGATTTATTTGATTTGATTTCTACCGACGTGACTTTACCGAAAGAACCAAAGAGTATAAATATCGTGAGTTTAATAATAAATAAATATGAGAATAAACGTTGTAGTTACTGTGCGGACCTGCGCGCCTTATTCGTACGTAAATGCAATTGTAAATCACGAGGCAGTTAGAACTCGTGACAGGTTTTAAAATCACTGTGGAACGTCAATCTCAACCACCACCACCATGATACTAACCACCACCACCATCATACCAACTACCACCACCACTACCACCACCACCACCATCATACCAACTACCACCACCACCATCATACCAACTACCACCACCATGATACTAACCACCACCACCATCATACCAACTACCACCACCACCACCACAACCACCACCACCACAACCACCACCACCACAACCACCACCACCATCATACCAACTACCACCACCACCATCATACCAACTACCACCACCATCATACCAACTACCACCACCACTACCACCACCATCATACCAACTACCACCACCACCATCATATCAACTACCACCACCATGATACTAACCACCACCACCATCATACCAACTACCACCACCACCACCACACCACCACCACAACCACCACCACCACAACCACCACCACCATCATACCAACTACCACCACCACCATCATACCAACTACCACCACCATCATACCAACTACCACCACCACAACCACCACCACCACCGTGGTGGTAGTGGCCACCGTGCCGCGCCGAGTGGTTCACTTCAGCGGCGATGTTGAAGGAGCGGTCGTGTGCGGCGACGTCGTTACAGACCAGGGCCTGTTTCAGGACGGGCTCCTCGTAGAAACAGCAGCCGAAGCAGCCGCGGTTGTGGTCACCACCGTCACCACCACCGTCACCACCGCCACCACCACACGGACGGTGCGAGCGTCTGCGCTTGAGAGCGTCGTGACCGGCGGGTTCCCGCCAACCGGCGGTGGGGAACCACTCGTTTGAGGCCGAGTCGACCTAGGGGAAGCCCGGGTCCCGTTCAGATAATCCCCATCACCGTGACGGCGACGGTTCAACCTCCTACCTTTGAGTTGCTGCTGCAGTGCAGGAACGCCTTGTGGGGGTGAGGGGGGGGGGAGCATGGGGTGGTGGGGGGGTGGTGGGGGGTGGTGGGGGTGGTGGGGGTGGAGGGGGTGGGGGGGGGTGGAGGGGGAGGAGAGGGTGGAGGGGGTGGTGGGGGTGGTGGGGGGTGGGGGGGGTGGGGGGGGTGGTGGGGGGTGGGGGGGGTGGGGGGGGTGGTGGGGGGTGGGAGGGGTGGGGGGGATGGAGGGGGTGGAGGGGGTGGAGGGGGTGGAGGGGGTGGAGCAGGAGGTTGAGTAGCTGGAGTAGGAGGAGGAGTGAGTACGCTGGTCACCTTGCCGGTGCTCCTTCCCACGTAGGGGTTGGCGGAGCGCGCGGGGATCTCGCGTTCCACCACCACCACCAGCTCCTGCTGCTGCCGCTGCTGCTGCAGCTCCTGCTGCTGCTGCAGCTGCTGCTGCTGCTGCTGCAGCTCCTGCTGCTGCCGCTGCTGCTGCCGCTGCTGCAGCTCCTGCTGCTGCTGCTGCCGCTGCTGCTGCTGCCACAGCTGCTGCTGCTGCAGCTGCAGCTGCAGCTGTCTGTAAATGTGGAGGCGGAGGTTCGGCCGTTGCTCTGACGGCACAGCAAGCACCTCTACGAGTCTCCGAGGGTCTCCATGCATCTCTATGTATCTCTATGAGTGTCTCTGTATCTCTATGTACCATAGAGACTCATAGAGATACATAGAGACTCATAGAGATAGAGACTCATAGAGACTCAGAGATAGACTCATAGAGATACAGAGAAACTCATAGAGATACAGAGACTCATAAAGATACACAGAAACTCATGGAGATACAGATAGACTCATGGAGATACACAAAGACTCCACGCGACCACGGGGATTCTCTATGCAACCTCCTGCAGACCAAGTGAGGTAGTCAACATCTCCTAGCCACAGTGGTTAGACACGCAGACTCCACATACACAGCAGCAGCAGCAGACATCGTCAGGCTTGGGATTGCACGCACGACCTCCTGTATCCGAGGCGAGGAAGTCAACGTCTCATAGCCACCGTGGCTCCCGTGAGTGTGAGGCGAGTCGGAGCTGTGAGGCTCAACTTGTCTGTTCACCGACGTGGGATGGATGAAGCCTCAGGTGGACGCTCTGCGGACACTCACCGCTCACCACTCACCGCTCACCGCTCACCGCTCACCGCTCACCACTCACCACTCACCGCTCACCGCTCACCGCTTACCACTCACCGCTCACCGCTCACCACTCACAGCTCACCGCTCACCGCTCACCGCTCACCGCTCACCGCTCACAGCTCACCGCTCACCGCTCACCACTCACCGCTCACCGCTCACCACTCACCGCTCACCGCTCACCGCTCACAGCTCACCACTCACCGCTCACCGCTCACCGCTCACAGCTCACAGCTCACCGCTCACCGCTCACCACTCACCGCTCACCGCTCTCCGCAGACTTGCAGAGCGAGCCGATGCCAATTACCGTCTCATTGCGGCCGTGGTGCTGGTGACGGTGGTGGTGGTGGCCGTGGTGGTGGTGGCCGTGGTGGTGGTGACGGTGGTGGTGGTAGACGTGGTGACGGCGTCCGTGGTGATGGTGTCCGTGGCCACGGTATCCGTGGCAACGACGTCCGTGGCGACGGTGTCCGTGGCGACGACGTCCGTGGCGACGGTGTCCGTGGCGACGACGTCCGTGGCGACGGTGTCCATGGCGACGACGTCCGTGGCGACGGTGTCCGTGGCGACGGTGTCCATGGCGACGACGTCCGTGGCGACGGTGTCCGTGGCGACGGTGTCCATGGCGACGAAGTCCGTGGCAACGACGTCCGTGGCGACGACGTCCGTGACGACGGTGTCCGTGGCGACGGTATCCGTGGCGACGCCGTACATCGTCCACGCCGCTTCCTGCCTCAGCCGTTGCAACTTGGCTCGTCGGTTTTGGAACCAAATCTTGACGAGGAGCCACACGGAGCGCAGCAACAAAACCAGCCAGCGGCGAGCGCCGGGTCTACGCGTGTCGGTGTCTGCGGGGACCACCCCCGTATTCGCTAAGATCAGTAGCGATGGTCTAACACCCTGACACGACCCCGTATCCGCTAAGATCGGTAGCGATGGTCTAACACCCTGACACGACCCTGTATCCGCTAAGATCGGTAGCGATGGTCTAACACCCTGACACGACCCCGTATCCGCTAAGATCGGTAGCGATGGTCTAACACCCTGACACGACCCCGTATCCGCTAAGATCGGTAGCGATGGTCTAACACCCTGACACGACCCCATATCCGCTAAGATCGGTAGCGATGGTCTAACACCCTGACACGACCCCGTATCCGCTAAGATCGGTAGCGATGGTCTAAGACCCTGACACGACCCCGTATCCGCTAAGATCGGTAGCGATGGTCTAACACCCTGACACGACCCTGTATCCGCTAAGATCGGTAGCGATGGTCTAACGCCCTGACACGACCCCATATCCGCTAAGATCCGTAGCGATGGTCTAACACCCTGACACGACCCCGTATCCGCTAAGATCGGTAGCGATGGTCTAACACCCTGACACGACCCCGTATCCGCTAAGATCGGTCACTAAAGCCAACACCTACTTCTGCTCCTACCACCCTGGCGTTGAGGTTACCACCACGTGGCAGAGGTCGCAAACGGGTTTTGATTCCTTACCCGTACCTGTACCCGGCCGTACCCGGCCGTACCCGTACCCTAACCGTACCCGGCCGGGTATCAGGTAGGGTACGGGTACCGGGTACCCGGTTGCGACCTCTGGGATGAAGCCATGTTGCAGGCGCGGGTGGGTTGATTCTAGGAACTTGAATTGTGAGAAGAGACAAGACGTTGGGAAATGAGTGACAAACGGTGACTCACCAGTGACTCACGGCCTACCCGTACCCGGCCGCACCAGGGTACGGGTAGCCGGGTACCCGGTTGCGACCTCTGCCACGTGGTTGGTGACGGTGGCGGGAGAGTTACCTTGACCTTCTGCGGCGGAATGTTGATGGCGAACGCGAGCAGCAGGCGTCCACGCGGGTCCAGGTAAGGCTCGCCCAGGAAGGCCTCCTCCAGCCGGGCGCGCTGAGCTGCGCTCCGTCCGTCCGTCCGTCGGAGGTTGGGGCCGTCAAAGTCGCGTCCCGTCCGGGACGTCGCGAGAGACGTCACGCCGGAGGAGAGTTGGTCAGAGCGCAGGGGGGAGGGGCGGTGGAATCGGTTGAATCGATTGTGAATTGTCCACGCCAATTCACAATCAGAGTCGCCATACTGCAGCAGCAGCAGCAGCTGCAGCAGCAGCAGCAGCAGGAGCAGCAGCAGCAGGAGCAGCAGCAACAGCAGGAGGGAGAATCCGAGAAGCTGTCAAGCTCTTTGTGCGTCACAGATGTCCAGTAGCAGGGGCCACGGGGTAAGAAAGACAAATTTCCCCCGCCGTGTAGCCTCTAACAGACTCAGGGGCAAGTGCTGTTAGTAGCGAGTAGCAGCACCTACACAGACAAAGGTCCCCCGTGTAGCCTGTAACAGACTGTAGGGGCAAGTGCTGTTAGTAGCGAGTAGCAGCAAGTACACACAGACAAAGGTCCCCCGTGTAGCCTCTAACAGACTGTAGGGGCAAGTGCTATTAGTAGCGAGTAGCAGCACCCATGACGGGCGGCACGACACAGCAGGGGCTGGGTGTGTCCAGCACGACGCCCGACCGCCTTAGTCTCCCTGGCGGCGAGGTCTACTACACACCGTCACACCGCCCCCACACCGGCTACTCGTTTGAGGCTGAATCGAAACGACCGTCACCCGCACATACACCGAGTGAAGACGCTCCTGGCTCGCCGGTTCATCCCCTTGGGCGGCTCAGACTCCTCCCAGAGCCGCCGGCGCCGGGAGGAGGAGGCGGTGGGAGCCTCCGTGCCGTCCCATCGCGAGCGGCCGCTCCCCGCCGGGACGACGGGAAGGAACGCGCCGCGTGGGTTCCGCTCGATCCGACGGACGCCGCCGCCGCCGAGAGTCTCCGAGCTCGGAGCGCCGGGGCGGACCGGCGGAGCGCCGCACACCCCGACCCGACCCCGACCCCGACCTCATCCTCCGATACGTGGGGGGGGAGGGCGCCCCGCCCAGCGTCCCACCCCTCCCCGCCCGCGTCGCCCGGAGCGCCGGCGTCACCCAGCAGCGAGAAGATGAGGAGATCCACCTCTGTCCAGGAGGTGGAGCCTCCTCCTCCTCCTGCTCCGTGGGTCGCGTCGTCGATGGACTCCGTGGAAGTTGAGGTGGCGCTGGAGGTCACGCTGGAGGAGGTCACGCTGGAGGTCACGCTGGAGGTCACGGTGGTGGAGGTCACGGTGGAGGAGGTCACGCTGGAGGTCACGCTGGAGGAGGTCACGCTGGAGGAGGTCACGCTGGAGGAGGTCACGGTGGTGGAGGAGGCGACGTCCCAGAGCTCCCCTCCGTGGGAACCCGGCAAAGCCTCGACTCCAAACAACTCCACGGGAGAGAGCTCCCAGTCGCCTCCGTGCCCCACCTCGTCTAACTGATCACACGGGACACACTCCATGGTGTCTAACCCGTCACACGGTACACACTCCAGCACCTTGTCCAACTCATGCCACCACGGGACACGTTCCAGCTGCTGTCCCTCCTCCACCTCCTCCCCCTCCACCTCCTCCCCCCCCACCACACCAAGCCCTTGCAGGGCAACGCTCCGCTGGGCTACGTGGAGCTGGCTGTGAGCGCCGCCGCCGCCGTGATGATGATGACGATGAGTCTCCACGTCCTCTGGGAGATCCATCGCTTCAACATTCACGGCATTCTCTGCCCTGGGGGGGGGGGAAGGGGCGGTTTGTTTAAAATAAAATTCTCCGGTTCAGCAAAAGGCCCCGGGGAGGGTGGAAGGAATAAAATATGAGTCAGTCGTCATTATCCAGATCTTCTTGGTTCTTTCGGTAAAGTCACGTAGAAGGGAAGTAATAAAATAATAAAAATAAAACATAATAAAATAATTATATTATTATATTATGTTTTATTTTTATTATTTCATTACTTATATTATTATATTATTTTATTATGTTTTATTTTTATTATTTTACTTCCCTTCTACGCGAATAAAATAATTATATTATTATATATTTTTATTATGTTTTGTTTATATTATTTTATTACTTCCCTTCTACGTGAATAAAATAATTATATTATTATATTATTCTATTATGTTTTATTTTTATTATTTTATTACTTCCCTTCTACGTGACTTTACCGAAAGAACCAAGAAGATGAATCCCTGCAGTCACGAAAGCTTTAAATCGAAATTATCCAAATCGTTGTCATCATCTGCATCGTTCTTATAATTGTGCGTCTCGTTGTGATTATCTACGTCCGAGATTTGAAGCTTTCGTGACTGCAGGGATTCATACTCGTCGGTTTTTCCGGTAAAGTCACGTAGGTAAAACAATTAATGAAAGTAAATAAATGAAAAACTAAATTAATAAAATAAATGAAACCAACTTTATTAATTTTGTTGTTTTCATTTATTGTATAAAAACTAAATTTTTTATTTATTTATGAAAACTAAATTAATTCTTTTATTTTATATAAAATAATTAAATTTGTTGTTTTCATGAAATAACATTTTATTTTATGAAAACAACTAATTAATTTAGTTGTTTTCATAAAATAAAAAAAACTAAATTTATTAGTTATAATTATTAACCAAATTAATTTAGTTGTTTTCATTTATTTTATTTCTTTTATTGTTTGACCTACATGACTTTACCGAAAAAACCAAAGTGTATTATCTATATCATAGTTTTCATTCTTTTTCACGATTATTCCTTATCATCATTATCCGTGTAATTGCTATCATCACGAATATTATCATTGTTCTAATTATCCTTGTTATTATCCTTATTGTTCATTATTGTAAATAGTATCATTGTTGTTACCATTATTGTTCTTAATCTGTCATGATAATTATCATTATTAAACGAGGTCATTGCAAATTCACGTAGATAGGTTCAAATAAAATAACTTTTTTTGTTATTTCAAATAACAAAAACATATTTTTTATTCAAAGAAAATAACACATTTTTTAAATAACAAAAAAGATAACAATTTTGTTTATTTAAAATAACACATTTTTTTAGTTATTTATAATAACAAAATAAAATTTTATTTCAAACAAAATAACAAACACATATTTTTGTTTCAAAGAAAATAAAAAAAATTGTTATTTAAAATAAGACATTTTTTTGTTATTTAAAATAACAAAAGAAAAATTTGTTTCAAACAAAATAACAAAAACATAATTTTGTTATTTAAAAAATAACAAAAAAGATTATTAAAAAATGTGTTATTTAAAATAATATTTTCTTTGAACCTATCTACGTGACTTTACCGAACAACCCAAGAATATGAATTCCTGCAGTCACGAAAGATTTAAATCAAAATCAACAACAATAACACTTTAAGTGAATAAACAAATTAAGGTTTAAACCGCTAGGCCGAAGGCTTGAGGCCTACTAACCTGTTACTAGGCGAAGCCTGCGGCGTGAGAATCATCAAATTAGTTTAAAAAGCACTTATAGATTAAGGGGTGACTGAAGATCTGCCAATCTAACGATCTCTGTAAAATTAAGTTATTAAACACCTTAGATGAGTAAACAAATTAAAGTTTAAACCGCTAGGCCGAAGGCTTGAGGCCTACTAACCTAGTTCTAGGCGAAGCCTGAATGCTCAATGCCGCTGAACTGATGAAGGAAGTTCCATGAGAACATTGCCGCAGGAAACCCGATGATCTATGAAGCTCTTGAGCCCCGCACACACACACAGACACATTGCAGCGATTCTTACTGCGAGCAACCTCCTGCTCACACCAGCCCGCAGGAGATTGTTGTGTCCGTGTGCATCCACATATGGGAGGGGAGGGGCTGGGTGGGGATGGTGGGGAGGGGCTGGGTGGGGAGGGTGGGGAGGGGCTGGGTGGGGAGGGTGGGGAGGGGCTGGGTGGGGAGGGTGGGGAGGGGCTGGGTGGGGCTGGGTGGGGAGGGGCTGGGTGGGGAGGGTGGGGAGGGGCTGGGGTGGGGAGGGTGGGGAGGGGCTGGGTGGGGATGGTGGGGAGGGGCTGGGTGGGGAGGGTGGGGAGGGGCTGGGTGGGGAGGGTGGGGAGGGGCCCGGGGTGGGGAGGGTGGGGAGGGGCTGGGTGGGGAGGGTGGGAGGGGCTGGTTGGGAGGGGGGGAGGGGCTGGGTGGGGTGAGGGGGTTTTTGGGGGGGGGGAAAAGTGGCTGGCTTGGTGGGGCTGGGTGGGGAGGGGCTGGGTGGGAGGGTGGGGCGGGGTGGGTGGGAGGGGGGGGGGGCTGGGGTGGGAGGTGCTGGGTGGGGAGGATGGGATGGGCGGGTGGAGATGGTGGGAAGGGCGGGGGGGGCTGGGTTGGGGAGGGGCTGGGTGGGGAGGGTGGAGGGGTGGGTGAGAGGGTGGGGGAGGGGCTGGTGGGGTTGGGTGGGGAGGGGCGGGGTGGGGATTGTGGGATGGGGCTGGGTGGGTGAGGGGCTGGGTGGGGAGGGTGGGGACGTAGGGTGGGGAGGGGCTGGGTGGGGCTGGGTGGGGATGGGCTGGGTGGGGAGGGTGGGGAGGGGCTGGGTGGGGAGGGTGGGGAGGGGCTGGGTGGGGAGGGGCTGGGTGGGGAGGGTGGGGAGGGGCTGGGTGGAGAGGGTGGGGAGGGGCTGGGTGGGGCTGGGTGGGGAGGGGCTGGGTGGGGAGGGTGGGGAGGGGCTGGGTGGAGAGGGTGGGGAGGGGCTGGGTGGGGCTGGGTGGGGAGGGGCTGGGTGGGGAGGGTGGGGAGGGGCTGGGTGGGGAGGGGCTGGGTGGGGAGGGTGGGGAGGGGCTGGGTGGGGAGGGGCTGGGTGGGGAGGGTGGGGAGGGGCTGGGTGGGGAGGGGCTGGGTGGGGAGGGTGGGGAGGGGGCTGGGTGGGGAGGGGCTGGGTGGGGAGGGTGGGGAGGGGCTGGGTGGGAGGGTGGGGAGGGGCTGGGTGGGGAGGGGCTGGGTGGAGAGAGGCTGGGTGGGGAGGGTGGGGAGGGGCTGGGTGGGGAGGGTGGGGAGGGGCTGGGTGGGGAGGGGCTGGGTGGGGCTGGGTGGGGAAGGGCTGGGTGGAGAGGGTGGGGAGGGGCTGGGTGGGGAGGGGCTGGGTGGGGAGGGTGGGGAGGGGCTGGGTGGGGAGGGGCTGGGTGGGGAGGGTGGGGAGGGGCTGGGTGGGGAGGGTGGGGAGGGGCTGGGTGGGGAGGGGCTGGGTGGGGAGGGTGGGGAGGGGCTGGGTGGGGAGGGTGGGGAGGGGCTGGGTGGGGAGGGGCTGGGTGGAGAGGGGCTGGGTGGGGAGGGTGGGGAGGGGCTGGGTGGGGAGGGTGGGGAGGGGCTGGGTGGGGAGGGGCTGGGTGGGGCTGGGTGGGGAAGGGCTGGGTGGAGAGGGTGGGGAGGGGCTGGGTGGGGCTGGGTGGGGAGGGGCTGGGTGGGGAGGGTGGGGAGGGGCTGGGTGGGGCTGGGTGGGGAGGGGCTGGGTGGGGAGGGTGGGGAGGGACTGGGTGGGGAGGGGCTGGGTGGGGAGGGTGGGGAGAGGCTGGGTGGGGAGGGTGGGGAGGGGCTGGGTGGGGAGGGGCTGGGTGGAGAGGGTCTGGGTGGGGAGGGTGGGGAGGGGCTGGGTGGGGAGGGTGGGGAGGGGCTGGGTGGGGAGGGGCTGGGTGGAGAGGGGCTGGGTGGGGAGGGTGGGGAGGGGCTGGGTGGGGAGGGGCTGGGTGGGGAGGGTGGGGAGGGGCTGGGTGGGGAGGGTGGGGAGGGGCTGGGTGGGGAGGGGCTGGGTGGAGATGGTGGGGAGGGGCTGGGTGGAGATGGTGGGGAGGGGCTGGGTGGGGAGGGTGGGGAGGGGCTGGGTGGGGGGTTTGAGGGGCAGGGTGGGGAGGGTGGGGAGGGGCTGGGTGAGGGGTTTGAGGGGCTGGGTGGGGAGGGTGGGGAGGGACTAGGGAGGGGCTGGGTGGGGGGTTTGAGGGGCAGGGTGGGGAGGGTGGGGCTGGGTGGGGGGCGGGAGGGGTGGGGAGGGTTGGAAGGGGCTGGGTGGGGTGGGTGGGCTGGGTGGGGGGTGGGAGGGGTGGGGCTGGGTGGTGAGGGGCTGGGTGGGGAGGGTGGGGCTGGGTGGGGGGTGGGAGGGGTGGGGTGGGTGGTGAGGGGCTGGTCACCCCGTGGTGCCCTTATAAAACTCAACGTTTAACCTACTCACGCCGGCTTGTGCCCGCCCTCACTGTCGGGCATATTTGCGGAATACACCACGCCGCCGTTGACCCTGCAGGCCATTGAGCGAGCAACCCGACGTTCCTAGCAGCTCCCTCCGCAGCAGGAATGTGTTTGTTTTTTAGGTGAAAATAATCTCCCACGTGCTTAGAGACTCAAGTCTCTAATCGCCGACTCTGGCGAGCAGAAAGAGAACTTTAAACTCCTTCACCACGTCCGAGGACACACCGAATTGTGTGCTGGAGAAGATCAATAACCGACAACCCCCTCGACGTTGAACGTGTTTACAAACCACATCGGGCGGTCACCCGTGAGTCAACCCATGTTCTATGGAGGTGGTGGGGGGAGGTGTAACCCTCATAATAATACTAAAGTATCCTTATCAGTAACATTGATGACCATTGCTATTGCATTGTTGTTACAATAACACTGGTCAACACACTTGTTCTGGCATAAGGTATTCCAACGGGTTTAAGGTAATTTTGGGGTGCTGCTGATTCCAAATCTGGCATCAGTTTTTGTCTATCACATCAAGTTTTTGAGATATCAAATATTGCATTTTCAATAAAAACTGCGGAAGAAAAATCTTAAATAGATGTGGATATCTACATAAAATGATATTTTAAACACACTGCCCTAAAATACAGCACCGTATTTTAACACTAAAGCAGTCACCGACTCGCAACAACTTGCAATCATAAGTGACAGAGTTAATTTCGGGTAAAATCAATGAAAATGGGGTATGCCGATAGCATAAAAATGAGATGTGATGGAGCAAATCTGAGATCAGATTTGGAATCGGCACCCTGAAATTAGTCTAGAACAGCTGCAAAAGTCCAGGCCAGAAAAACATGTATTTGTTGTTGTTGTTGACCAGTGTTCTCATTCTTTTATTGTATCACTACTGAACGAGGTTATTGCCCGTCAAGGTGACTGCCAACCCACCATGGAAGATATCTGGGGGCATCGTGTGGTCATCTTTCACCGTCTCTCTCTCTCACGACGCCAGACACACGGCAGGACGATTTGAAAGTGGCGGTTTTATCTCAACGTCAGCACCACGGACAGCGATGTCACACCTGGTGGTGATGATTGCTTGTGTTGCAGTCGAAACGTCGTGGGAATTGCATTGTTTTATATTTTTATTATTTTGTTTCCCTTCTACGTTACTTTACCGAAAGAAACAAGAATATTATATTAAACTTTGAAAAAAGGTAAATTAAATTATTAAATTAAACTATTTAACTAAACTATCTGAGAATTTTTCTTCTTGGTTCTTTCGGTAAAGTCACGTAGAAGGGAAGTAATAAAATAATAAAAATAAATAAAACATAATAAAATTATTACTTCCCTTCTACGTGACTTTACCGAAAGAACCAAGAAGATGAATCCCTGCAGTCACGAAAGCTTTAAATCGATATTTTTACTATGTTCATTTGTGAACATTCATATGAAATTAATGGGTGATTTCCTTCAGATGCAGGCTTCAGCGGTAGAGGGATCAGCTCTCAATCTCAAGGTCGTGAAATTCAAATCCTGATTGGGGATTGACTCAGTCCATTTTCCCTCTGGGGTTAGTAGAGTTATTCTTGGTTCTTTCGGTAAAGTCACGTAGAAGGGAAATAATAAAATAATATAAATATAAAACAATAAAAATTCTCACGTTTCGACCGCAACACAAGCAATCATCATCAGGTGTGAAATCCACTTTTTTCAAATTTACTTGCTGTGGATTTCACACCTGGTGCTGGTTGCTTGTGTTGCAGTCGAAACGTCGTGAGAAATGTTTTTGTTTTTTATTTTTATTGTTTTATTATTTCCCTTCTACGTGACTTTACCGAAAGAACCAAGAAGATGAATCCCTGCAGTCACGAAAGCTTTAAATCAAAATAAAAAATTGAGTTTATATTGGTTCTTTCGGTAAAGTCACGTAGAAGGGAAATAATGAAATAATAAAAATAAAACAAAATAAAATAATTCTCACGACGTTTCGGCCACAACGCAAGCAGCCGTCCTCAGGTGAAGAACAGGTCTGAATGTTTCATTCAGTCGCTGTCTCCCCGACAGACCTGTTCTTCACCTGAGGACGGCTGCTTGCGTTGTGGCCGAAACGTCGTGAGAATTATTTTATTATGTTTTATTTTTATTATTTCATTACTTTCCTTCTACGTGACTTCACCGAAAGAACCAAGAAGATGTAGTTTAGAGTTTAGTTTTTAAAGAATCTCACGGCCTTCGCCGCATAAACCCGGCGGCGTTGCTGACAAATGTTGCTGCAACGACATGAAACGATCATGATCGATTGTCAATGCGGAAGAAAGCCAATCGGCGTCAAGGGGGGAGAGGCTCAGGTGGGAGGGGGTCGGTTTGTCCATCCAGACATCACGTGACGGGGGACGCTGTTTGTCGACTTGAAAAATGTTTTATTCAAAACGCCGCAGCTCGATCCGAGCTCCAACAAATAAGACGCCGGTAAATAAACACGTGACAGTTCATACGTGTTGACACAAACAAGACAGCAGTATAATAAACACGTGACAGGCCACACGTGTTCACACAAACAAGACAGCAGTATAATAAACACGTGACAGGTCACACGTGTTCACACAAACAAGACAGCAGTATAATAAACACGTGACAGTTCACACGTGTTCACACAAACAAGACAGCAGTATAATAAACACGTGACAGGTCACACGTGTTCACACAAACAAGACAGCAGTATAATAAACACGTGACAGGTCACACGTGTTGACACAAACAAGACAGCAGTATAATAAACACGTGACAGGTCACACGTGTTCACACAAACAAGACAGCAGTATAATAAACACGTGACAGGTCACACGTGTTGACACAAACAAGACAGCAGTATAATAAACACGTGACAGGTCACACGTGTTGACACAAACAAGACAGCAGTATAATAAACACGTGACAATTCATACGTGTTGACACAAATAAAAGAGCAGTATAATAAACACGTGAAAGTTCATATGTGTTGGCACAAATAAAACAGCAGTATAATAAACACGTGACAGTTCATACGTGTTAACACAAATAAAAGAGCAGTATAATAAACACGTGAAAGTTCATATGTGTTGGCACAAATAAAACAGCAGTATAATAAACATGGCGCAGTTCAATCCGAGCTCGATCCGTGCTCGAACACACAGACACAGGGACAGACACAGGGACAGAGACAGACACAGGGACAGAGACAGACACAGGGACAGAGACAGACACAGGGACAGACACAGGGACAGACACAGGGACAGACACAGGGACAGACACAGGGACAGACACAAGGACAGGTGAATTCAATTGAATGTCAAGGCTCGATCCGTGTTCGATCTGAGCTCAAACACAAAAGACACATGGTGATGATGGTGGTGATGATGGTGGTGATGGTGATGACGGTGGTGGTGATGATGATGGTGGTGACGATGGTGGTGGTGGTGGTGATGATGATGGTGGTGATGATGGTGATGATGATGATGGTGATGACGATGGTTGTGATGTTGATGACGGTGGTGGTGATGATGATGGTGGTGGTGATGGTGTTGGTGATGATGGTGGTGATGGTGGTGGTGGTGATGATGATGGTGGTGGTGATGATGGTTGTGATGTTGATGACGGTGGTGGTGATGATGGTGGTGGTGATGATGGTGGTGGTGATGACGATGGTGGTGATGGTGGTGGTGATGATGATGGTGATGACGATGGTTGTGATGTTGATGACGGTGGTGGTGATGATGGTGATGGTGGTGATGGTGATGATGACGTTGACGATGGTGGTTGAGGCCCCGACAGGCCGTCCCCACCACCGCCACCTCGTCACCGCGACAGGCCGTCGGCACCACCGCCACCTCGTCACCGGCCGTACAACTCGGTCAGCGGCTGCGCTGCGCGGGGCTCTGGACAGCAGCAGCAGCAGCAGCGCACGGTCAGCGTCCACGCTCGCGACAAAGCCGCCTCTCCTCCTCCTGCTCCAAATCTCTCCTCTTGCGACTCTTTGGAGCAAGCGTAGAGAATCGCCCAAATAGAGAGGACGACGAAGAGGGGGAGGACGATGATGGCGAACCACGGCAGCCCACGTGCTGACAACTCTGCTTTCTCCGCTCCTCCTGCGAGTGGAGAGAAAGAGAGCGAGAGAGCGAGCGAGTGAGAGAGAAAGTGAGAGAGAGAGAGAGTGAGTGAGTGAGCGAGAGAGTGAGCGAGAGAGTGAGAGAGAGAGAGAGTGAGAGAGAGAGGGAGCGAGAGAGAGAGTGAGAGAGAGAGTGAGTGAGCGAGAGAATGAGCGAGAGAGTGAGCGAGAGAGTGAGTGAGTGAGAGAGTGAGTGAGCGAGAGAGAGTGAGAGAGTGAGCGAGCGAGCGAGAGAGTGAGAGAGCGAGAGAGTGAGCGAGAGAGAGAGCGAGAGAGTGAGAGAGTGAGCGAGTGAGAGAGAGAGAGAGTGAGCGAGAGAGAGAGCGAGAGAGTGAGTGAGTGAGCGAGCGAGCGAGAGAGCGAGAGAGTGAGAGAGCGAGAGAGTGAGCGAGAGAGAGAGCGAGAGAGTGAGCGAGCGAGAGAGTGAGTGAGTGAGAGAGCAAGAGAGAGTGAGTGAGAGAGCGAGAGAGTGAGCGAGAGAGTGAGAGAGTGAGCGAGCGAGAGAGTGAGTGAGAGAGTGAGAGAGCAAGAAAGAGTGAGTGAGAGAGAGAGCGAGCGAGCGAGAGAGTGAGTGAGTGAGTGAGCGAGTGAGTGAGCGAGTGAGTGAGTGAGCGAGAGAGTGAGAGAGTGAGTGAGTGAGTGAGCGAGTGAGAGAGCAAGAGAGAGTGAGTGAGAGAGCGAGCGAGTGAGTGAGTGAGTGAGTGAGCGAGAGAGTGAGCGAGAGAGTGAGTGAGCGAGAGAGTGAGTGAGTGAGCGAGAGAGTGAGCGAGAGAGTGAGCGAGAGAGTGAGCGAGCGAGAGAGTGAGTGAGTGAGCGAGAGAGTGAGCGAGAGAGTGAGCGAGAGAGTGAGAGAGTGAGTGAGCGAGAGAGTGAGCGAGAGAGTGAGCGAGTGAGTGAGCAAGAGAGTGAGCGAGTGAGCGAGCGAGTGAGCGAGAGCGCGAGTGAGAGAGCGAGAGAATGAGCGAGTGAGCGAGTGAGCGAGTGAGCGAGCGAGAGAGTGAGCGAGCGAGAGAGTGAGTGAGTGAGCGAGAGAGTGAGCGAGAGAGTGAGCGAGAGAGTGAGTGAGCGAGAGAGTGAGTGAGTGAGCGAGAGAGTGAGCGAGAGAGTGAGCGAGAGAGTGAGAGAGTGAGTGAGCGAGAGAGTGAGCGAGAGAGTGAGCGAGTGAGTGAGCAAGAGAGTGAGCGAGTGAGCGAGTGAGTGAGCGAGAGCGCGAGTGAGAGAGCGAGAGAATGAGCGAGTGAGCGAGTGAGCGAGTGAGCGAGCGAGAGAGTGAGCGAGCGAGAGAGCGAGTGAGTGAGCGAGAGAGTGAGCGAGCGAGTGAGAGAGCGAGAGAATGAGCGAGTGAGCGAGTGAGTGAGCGAGTGAGTGAGTGAGTGAGCGAGTGAGAGAGCGAGAGAATGAGCGAGTGAGTGAGCGAGTGAGCGAGCGAGAGAGTGAGCGAGCGAGAGAGCGAGTGAGTGAGCGAGAGAGTGAGCGAGCGAGTGAGAGAGTGAGTGAGTGAGCGAGAGAGCGAGTGAGTGAGAGAGCGAGTGAGAGAGTGAGAGAGTGACCTTCCGCAGCGACCTTGACGGGCCGCGACCTCCCCAGGCCCGTGGACACGGAGGGTGACGGTGGCGGTGGCGGTGACGATGGTGACGGTGACGACGCGGCCTGCGGGAGGGACGCACAGCGCCGGGAAGGCGGCCGGCGTCAGGCCCGGCGCTCTCCCCCCCTAAGCCCCCCCCCCCCCAGCCCCCCCCCCCCCACCTCTAGGCTCGCATAAACTTCCCTCGCCGGACGTCAAACACCATCGGTCTCACTCGCTCCGCTCCCCTGTCACCCTCCTCAGCGCACCCCCCCCCATCAATCCGATCGTCTGTCACCACACACACGTACACTCACCAACACACACACACACACACCACTAAGTGGCGGTGACGTCACTACGGCGCTTATGCCAGGCTACGTGCACGTTGAGGCCAGGCCAAGTGTCGAATGCCCACAGCAGAGGTCGCAACCGGGTACCCGATACCCGTACCTGGCTGGGTACAGGTACAGGTAGGCCGTGAGTCACTGGTGAGTCACCGTTTGTGACTCATTTCGGGTAGGTCACGAGGCAGACCCGGCAGGTGCCACGGGTCGACTGAGATGACCTGTAGCCCCCTAACCGTGCAGCACACACTCCAAATATAAACACACAACATCCACTCGTCTCAGTCTCATCTTCGTAAATGTCACCGCCACCACCACCGCCACCACCACCAACGTCACCACCGTCACCGTCACCACCGTCACCACCACCACCACCACCACCGTCACCATCACCACCACCGCCGTCACCGCCACCACCATCACCACTGTCACCACCATCACCACCACCACCACCACCACCACCGCCACCACCACCACCACCACCACCACCGTCACTGCCACCGCCACCACCACCACCGCCACCAACACCACCTGGGCCACCACCACCGACACCGTCACCACCACCACCGTCACCACCACCACCACCGTTACCGTCACCACCACCGTCACCGCCACCACCACCACCGTCACCGCCACCACCGTCACCGCCACCGCCACCACCACCACCGCCACCGCCACCACCACCGCCATGTGAGCCATGTCTACTACAGGTGTAGAGAGGGGTTAAGCTATAGAAGGAGGGGAACCGGAAGAGGAGATGGGAGTGACGGGGGACCAGGAACGAGAGAGGCCACGAAGGGCGAAGCGGAGGGTGGCGAGATCGCCACGAACACAGGGGAGCGAGGATCGGCACCGTTGGCCAGCGGTGACCGACCCGAAGCAGCGAGGAGGCTGCAGTCAGCAGCGGGGCTGCATACAGAGTTAGCAGCGGGTCTGCATACAGAGTAGCAGCCAAGAGGGTCTGCATATAGGGTTAGCAGCGGGGGTCTGCATAGGGAGTCAGCAGCGAGTCTGCAGGGAGAGAACGGAGGTTACAGTAGACGAAGCAGAGAGTCTGCGGGGAGAGAAAGGAAGCTATAATAGCGATAACAGCCGGGGGCTACAAATACAGTGTTATAACAGAGTGCCGTGTGGGAGAAGACAAGGACCCAATAAAGGACACGAAGCAGAGAGAGAAGTGTCTGAGTCCTTTTATTACACTGGAGTCAGAAGTGAAACGGCATGGCGAAACAATTGAGGAAAAAGAATATTCCATCTCCGGCGTCGGCTTCATCTTCGGACGACGAAGATCTTCCTCCTGCGGTCGGCTTCACTTCGGCGGAGGGAGAGATCCGTGAGGGCCCGGGTGTCGAGGAGGTTGCCGCTTCGTCGGACCCATCTGCGTTGAAGGACGAGGATTTAAGATGGACCCGGATGGCGGAGCAACTGGCAACTCTCAAAAACGTCATCACAGAGTTGTGTGACCTTGTCACACCAAGGGCGGCGTTGGAAGGTGATGGTGGTGATCGGCAGGAGCTCGGGTCGTCTTCGATGGCGCCGCCATCGGCCACGCGGCGTGAAGACGCCATCTTGGGCGTGGCGCACCACGGAAAGCGGGAAGCCGCCATTTTGGGACCGCCGCGACGGTCGCCCGCCATCTTGTCGACACCGCGTTGCGACGCATTGTTGAATTTACCACCGGAGGAGGCAGCGGCTGAAGGAAGCAAGCCAAGAAGTCGCAGTCGTCACCTAACAACTGTCAAGGAATTCTCCATCGGTGGCAATTGGAGTGCGTTCGCCTGTAGATTTTTGGCGGCGGTACGTACAGCGAGGAAGAACCATGATCCCTCAGCACCCATCCCAGATGAGACCTATACTTGCAGCTGTTGTGGCAGGACCTGCTTGTCCCGCATAGGCCTCTTCAGCCACCAGCGTGCCTGCAGAAGACGTGGATGTCCTTCCTAGATCTTCGTTCGCGAAGCCAAGCCATGATGACGTACAGCGAGGTGGACGGACGCCGAGGCGCTGGAGGTGCTTCCGACTCTTCTTGACGATGAGTCCGTTCGTTTTTTTCGCTCCATAAAAGCTGCGAAGAAGACTCTGCGAGGGGTGTTCGACGAAATGGCGGACGCGTACGAGCCACCGGATGACGCCCATCGCCGATTCGTGCAACGGCAACGCGCACCTGAGGAGTCACCTGTGGCGTATAGGGGCGCCGTGTTGGAACTCGCTATGGCCGCTTACCCGGAGACGGAGCCTGACCTGCTGGAACCTCTCATCTTGGGGAAGATGTTGGAGTTGTCCCGAGATCTTGGCATTCCTATGCCGGCGTGCGGTCACGAAAAACTCACGTCCCGGGCCGCGGCCAAGTGTCTGGACGCCCAGTTCAATCTCCGCCGCTGGAAACAAGTCACGGCGTGGACGGGCGGTCCTGTCGTCGATGGGGGGGCCGTAGGGTGGGACCCTACAAAGGCCGTGTACGTGCCGGATGCGACCGGCCAGAAGGAGTTGTCGGCTGCCTCTGCTCCGTGGCCGGCCCGGAGCGGGCCGGGGCCGCGGGCTCCGCAGCCGGTGCGGCCGCGTCGGGACGGGGTGCCCGCTGCGCGCCGCTCCGACGTCGAGTGCTTCCGCTGCGGCCGTCGGGGCCATTATGCCAGGGAATGCTGGGCCCGGGTTCCGGGTCCGCCCCAGCAGGAGGCCTCGACAGCGGACGCTCCAAAGAAAGATCCTCCAGCACAGGCAAGTCGGTGCGCACCAGACACCCGGCAAGGCCCGACACCTCACTCATCGCCGTTGTTGTGCGACGCGGATGTTGTTGAATACGGGAGGCCAGTATCTGCGCCTTGTCGCTCGATAACGCAGTGGCGTAAGCTGGCTCGGCGGGTTGTCGCGGCCGCTACCGGTTCGTCCACTGTACCTGGGTCGATCCAAGGGGTGGACGTACGCATTTTGGTGGATTCCGGTGCGTCCGCGACCATTATTTCGGATGTGATATTCCATCTTTTGAACATCCCACCGGGGGCCGTGAGGCCGGCTTACGCTTCCTGCATCGCTGCGAACGGGGGTAGTATGGGCATCGTGGGACAGATGGACGCTAACATTTCTATCGGGGGAGTCTCGGCCTCGGGCGTTGTGTTAATTTCGAGGTCCCTGGCGGTTCCTTGCCTGTTGGGTACTGATTTTTTGGCTAAGATGCCCATTCTAATTCGAATCAATGAAAATTGCATTGAACTACCGGGGGGCCGGAAATTGGCATTTTTACAGTCCGCCTGGGGGCGACCGGCTCCTGTCGCCCAGGTGCAGGCGTTATCGGAAGTTTCGGTTGATATTCCACCTGGCTCGCAGATGCTCATTCCCTTACGATATCGGAAGCCGGTTCCGGGTCGGCAGGGTGCTTTTGGGATTTTGCTGTCGCCGTCCGCCGCTGTTACGGGCGGATTGGCGCTGGTGGGGGCGCAAACTATTGTCCGTCCAGATCAGCGCCCGTTTTTGCAGGTGTTAAATGCGAGTACTGAAAGCGTGTGTGTGCCGGCTGGTACCGTTGTGGCACATGCCACTACGGCGTTTACGGCTCAGAGTGATCTGCCGGACGGAGGGCTGGTGGGTGGTGTTTCACACGATGGAGGGGTGGATGATCGTTGGATCGCTGAATTATGTGGGGAAAATTCGGCCCTTTCCGCCGAGCAGCGTTGTGCGATTCATAAATTATTATCGAGTTATTCGGATGTGTTTAGCTCGGACGATTTGGACTTGGGACGCACCTCGCTGCTTTATCATCATATCGACACAGGGGACGCTGCCCCTATCCGCTTGAACTCGCGTCGGATGAGTCCGGCTGAGCGTGAGCATGTTCGAGGGGCAGTGGATGACATGTTGAAAGCGGATATTATATCTCCGTCTAATAGCCCGTGGGGCGCGCCTGTTGTGTTGGTTAAAAAGAAGGATGGTAAATTGCGATTTTGTGTGGATTTTCGGAAGTTGAATAAAGTGTCGGTGGCAGATGCGTATCCCCTGCCGCGTATGGACGATTCTCTCGACGCCTTGTCAGGGGCTAAGTTTTTTTCAACGCTAGATCTCTCTTCGGGCTTCTGGCAGCTCCCCCTTGACGAGCCCTCGCGAGAAAAGACAGCTTTCCGTACGCCGCAGGGGTTATTCCAATTTAACTGTCTTCCGATGGGGTTGAATGCGGCCCCTGCCACTTTTCAGAGGTTGATGGAGTTGGTATTGACGGGGTTGCAGTGGGAGACATGTCTCATTTATTTAGATGATATTATTGTCTTCAGCCGCACATTTGATGAGCATTTACTGCGGTTGGAGGCTGTATTCACCAGAATGCGTTCTGCTAATTTGAAATTCAAGCCTAAGAAATGTCACCTACTGCAACGCTCCGTTCGATACTTGGGACATATTGTTAGTGCGGACGGGGTGGCCACGGATCCAGAGAAAACTGCGTGTGTCCGTGATTGGGCAACCCCGGCCACGGTGGGTGATGTGCGTCGGTTTTTGGGGTTCGCCTCATATTATCGGAGGTTTGTTCCGAATTTTGCTACTATCGCCAGGCCTTTGCATCTCCTTACTGGGAAGGGGCATAAATTTGTGTGGGGACCGCCGGAGGAGGCGGCGTTTCGGAGCCTGCGCGATTTACTGGCTACTGCACCGACGTTGGATTATCCGGATTTTGAACATCCCTTCATTCTGGATACTGATGCAAGTGATACTGGTATTGGGGCGGTATTGTCCCAGTCGAAAGGTGGAGTTGAGCGTGTGGTGGCGTATGGGAGTCGAGTTTTGTCTCCCGCGGAAACCCGTTACTGCGTCACTCGCAGGGAACTTTTGGCCATTGTTTTTTTTCTCCGCCAATTTCGACCGTATCTGTACGGTCGCTCGTTTATTGTCCGCACGGACCATGCGGCCTTGCAGTATGCTCTTAAGATGGACCAGCCATCCGGACAATTGGCGAGGTGGCTGGACACGCTGCAAGAATTTTCCTTCCAAATTCATCATCGGAAGGGTGTGCGTCACGCTAACGCGGACGCACTTTCCAGGTTGCCGCAACAATCCCCTTGTGCGTGTGCGTCGGGGACGCATAGGTGTGGACCGATTCAGCTCCCCCCTCAGCCTGTCACGCTGGCGGTGGATGTTCTTGAAACTCCGCTTACACCGGGACCGGTTGATGGGGGACCGGCTGATGGGATTTTGCGTCTTCCGAGGTCTGTGTGGATTCGGGAGCAAATGTTGGACGAATCTTTTGTGTCGTTACGAAAACGAACGGAGAAGGCGGGTAAGGAACTCGGTGCGGGTGGTATTCCGGAAACTGCTCTCCGAGATGGGTTGCTGATGTGGAGGGAAGGGATACAGGAACACTGGCGTCTCGTTGTACCTGCGTCATTGCGGTACGAATTGATTAGATCTTTGCACTGTGACACACTTTTACATCTGGGGGTGCAGAAAACCCTATTGACGCTGCAGCGAGACTATTATTGGCACGGCATGACGACAGATGTCGTCGGTCACGTTCGCGCGTGTCCCGATTGTGCCCGCCGTAAGCCGCCTAAACATCCATATGTTCCGCCAATACAATCGATTCAAGTATCTCGGGTTAATGAGCTGGTGGCGTTAGATATTTTGGGACCCTTTCCGCCGTCCGCTAAGGGAAATAAGTATTTACTGGTGGGGGTGGAGTACCTCTCCCGCTGGCCGATGGCCTGGCCTTTGCCTGACCAGTCAGCGGCGTCTATCACTGACGCCTTTCTATTTGGGTATGTAATGGACAAGGGGGCGCCGGAGAGGCTCCTTACAGATCAAGGGCGTAACTTTTCGTCCAAATTGTTGGGGGAGGTGTGTGCGGCTCTTGGAACTAAAAAGATACGGACGTCCCCCTACCACCCACAAACGGATGGTATGGTGGAGCGGTTGAATCGGACTCTGTCCGCCATGCTGTGCCATACAGTCGGGGAAAATCAATCTGATTGGGATCTGCATATCCCTGGGGTGCTTTCGGCGTATCGCATGACGCCGCACGCGGCTACTGGATACTCGCCGTTCTTTCTTATGTACGGCCGTGAAAATGTGCCGCCGATTAATGAGCAGTTGGGAACCGGTGCGAGGGGACCTGTTAAGCCTCTTCCTGAGTATATTCAGGACAACGTTCGCCGTGTCACTGAGGCGAGGGAAAGAGCCCGCATGGCTACGGCCAAAGCCCAGGCCAGGAATGAGCGGTGTGCCCGACGTTCGAAGGGGGAGTGCCCCTGGAAAACGGGGGACCTGGCCTGGCTTCATTGCCCACAGGTGCGGCCAGGTACCTCTCCTAAATTACATAAACCATGGCAAGGTCCGGTCCGCCTCATTGAGGTTCCCAACCCACAGTCGGCGCGTGTTCGGGTTGGTTCGCGGCGCTGGTTCGTGCATACATCCCGGTTGAAGCCATACATTGCCCCGCGGCCGGATGCGTCATCTCCCGAAGTTGCCTTGCCGGGGTCTGTTGCTACCGACTCGCCCTTGCCTGTGCCTGCTGACCTTGCGAGAGCGCCTGTCGTACCCTTCACAGACAAGCCGGCCGTGACGCCGCAGGAAGAAGGACGTTCCGCTCGTGGGATGCCGACCGGAGCCGCAGAACCTACGGAACCTGCAGCTCTTCCTATCCCTCCGCGGACGCGATTACGGGATGTCTCTGGACGCGACCGGGACAGTGGCGGGCCTCCAATGGCGACGGATGAACTCGCTCCCGTCGCCCTTAAAACCCTGCCACGTTCCCGCTCGGCGGGTGGGCTGCCGACCGTCCAGGACGGCCCGGCTACCCGTACTCGCTCGAAATCCCTCACGTTTCGTTAAATTGTGTTGTGTTGTGTTCTTGTTATATTGTTGTTGCATGCTTCGTGTCTTTTTACGTGTTGGTCCTTTACACCCGCATTGCTTGTCAAGTTGCATTTCAGCCGAGGTCGGCTGGATTTTCTTTATGGGGGAGGGTGATGTAATGCGGGCGTAAACGGCCCTCCGGAGGTGACGTCATGAGGGGAGGAGTTAGGTCACGTGGGGGGAGAGGGGTTAAGCTATAGAAGGAGGGGAACCGGAAGAGGAGAGGGGAGTGACGGGGGACCAGGAACGAGAGAGGCCACGAAGGGCGAAGCGGAGGGTGGCGAGATCGCCACGAACACAGGGGAGCGAGGATCGGCACCGTTGGCCAGCGGTGACCGACCCGAAGCAGCGAGGAGGCTGCAGTCAGCAGCGGGGCTGCATACAGAGTTAGCAGCGGGTCTGCATACAGAGTAGCAGCCAAGAGGGTCTGCATATAGGGTTAGCAGCGGGGGTCTGCATAGGGAGTCAGCAGCGAGTCTGCAGGGAGAGAACGGAGGTTACAGTAGACGAAGCAGAGAGTCTGCGGGGAGAGAAAGGAAGCTATAATAGCGATAACAGCCGGGGGCTACAAATACAGTGTTATAACAGAGTGCCGTGTGGGAGAAGACAAGGACCCAATAAAGGACACGAAGCAGAGAGAGAAGTGTCTGAGTCCTTTTATTACACTGGTACTAATTAGAGGCTGAGTAGACCTAGGGGAGGCCAAGGAGCGGTTCAGATAATCGCTATCACTGCTGTTGGCTGCGAGCGGGAATCCAACTCGGGCGGTGGGGTCACAGTGGGGTCACGGTGGGGTCACGGTGGGGTCACGGTGGGGGTTGTGGGGGTGGAGGGGGTGGGGGGGTTGGTGGGGGTGGTGGGGGGGTTACGGTGGGGTGATGGTGACACTGACGGGGTATGATAATTGATTTTTTACCCTTCTATCTGGCAACAAAACTGACATCTTTTTTACGAGGAGTCATGTTTGCATTGACCACGATACCTGCGGTCGTAATGCAAACAAAAAACACAACTCTGATAATGTGCACTGTCCTTAAAGTTGATTGGTCCACATCCGAGACAGCTTTCCTTAGAGCCTAGTCTCACATGGCCCTTTAAGTTGATTGGTCAACACCCGAGACAGCTTTCCTTAGAGCCTAGTCTCACATGGGTTGGACCAGATGACGCCAAAAGGCGCACAACTCAAAGACAATGCACCATCATAGTATGAGAGCTCGGGGTGAAGCATTTACACCATTGGAACCTCATTTGTCAGAAGAAAAAACATGATAATTGTTTTTTGACCCTTCTATCTGCCAACAAGACCGACACCGTTACCTGACGGGGCACTGCTGCCCACCTGTGGGAGCCTCTCCCGGCGCACGACGGCAACAACAACAACAATAACAACAAGGAGGAGGAGCCTCTCCCGGCGCACGACGACAACAACAACAACGAGGAGGACGAGGAGCGTCTCACCTGCACGACGGCGCCCGCCGGGAGCCGCGTCGTCGCCGCGACGGTGGAGCTGGGCTCCCCGTGGTGGTGCGCGTCTGGCGGGGAGGAGACACGTACTGAGTCACTCCGGGCCAAGCGGCGACGTTCGCTCGCAATCACAACAACAACGACAACAACGACAACGACGATGACAACAACAACGACGAGAATCTTCTTGGTTCTTTCGGTAAAGTCACGTAGAAGGGAAGTAATAAAATAATAAAAATAAAACAAAATACAATAAAATTCTCACGACGTTTCTGCCACAACCTGAGGACGGCTGCTTGCGTTGTGGCCGAAACGTCGGGAGAATTTTATTGTATTATGTCTTATTTTAATTGTTTTATTATTTCCCTTCTACGTGACTTTACCGAAATAACCAAGAAGATGAATCCCTGCAGTCACGAAAGCTTTAAATCGAAAAAACAAAGATGTAGATGATGATGTTGATGATGATGATTTTGAAGATGATGTTGATGATGATGTTGATTATTAATGTTAATGATGATGATGTTGTTGATGATGTTGATGATGTTGATGATGATGAAGTGAATGACGCTGTCTTTCTGACATCCCTGTTCTTCACCTGAGGACGGCTGCTTTCGTTGTGGCCGAAACGTCGTGAGAATTGTATTTTATAATGTTTTATTTTTCTTACTTTATTACTTCCCTTCTACGTGATGACTTTACCGAAAGAACCAAAGAAGATGAATCCCTGCTGCAGTCACGAAAGAAGCTTTACACCGAAAAAGACGCCAAGAAGAATCATGCGAATGCACGACGCGCCGTTCCCGTCCCGGGAGAGTCGGCATCTTAAAGAAATCCGCTCGACAAACTCCGAGACGGTCACTCTCCTTCGTAGCGTCTCCAACTCCTCCTCCTCCCCACAAAGTCTCCCTCCCTCCCCCTCCTCCCTCCCTCCCTCCCCCTCCTTCTTGACCCTCCCCTCCCTCCCTCCCTCCCTCTTGACCCTCCCCTCCCTCCCGTCACCCCCCCCCCCCCCGCCGCTCACAGTGCACCAGGAGGTCGACGCTGCCGCTGAGACGGCCATGGACCCCGTTGCCGCTACGGACGCGGCAGCCGTAGGTGCCGCTGTGGCCGCGGGTGACGGCGGGCAGGGTGAGCGCGTCCCCCGCAGTCGCGTGGCCGTAGTCCACCCGCGTCGGGGAGCTCTGACGGGCGGGGGGAGCGGGGGGAGCATCATCGTCGTTGTCATCATCATCATCATCGTCGCCATCATTGTCGTCATCATCATCGTCATCATCATCATCGCCATCGTCGTCATCATCATCATCATCGTCGTCATCGTCGTCATCATCGTCATCATCGTCATCATCGTCAACATCGTCGTCATCGTCGTCATCGTCGTCATCGTCATCATCGTCATCATCATCGTCATCGTCATCGTCATCATCATCGTCATCGTCATCATCATCATCATCGTCGTCATCATCGTCATCATCGTCATCATCGTCATCATCATCGTCATCATAATTGTCATCATCATCATCGTCATCATCGTCATCATCGTCGTCATCATCATCGTCATCGTCATCATCATCGTCATCATCGTCGTCATCATCATCGTCATCATCATCATCGTCATCATAATTGTCATCATCATCATCATCGTCATCATCATCGTCATCATCATCATCATCGTCGTCGTCATCATCGTCATCATCATCGTCATCATCATCGTCGTTATCGTCATCATCGTCATCATCATCATCATCGTCGTCATCGTCATCATCATCGCCGCCTCCTCACCATGTAGAAGTCGACCTCGGGAGGGGGGAATCCATCAGCACGGCACCTCAGCACGACCGTGTCGCCCTCCATCACGGCCGCGCGTGGAGACTCCAGGATGAGGGCCACCCTCCTGGGTGGATCTACACATCCCCCACCGCCCGCAGACATTCACCGTGCCACTCGTCATCGTAAATCATCATCATCATCATCATCAATAACAATGCCACTCGTCATCGTAAATCATCATCATCATCATCATCAATAACAATGCCACTCGTCATCGTAAATCATCGTCCTCATCATCAATAACAATGTCACTCGCCATCGATAACAATCATCATCATCGTCGTCAATTACCGCTGAGGCTCAAAAGAAAGCCGTCCCTTGGTGTGGACCAATCAGTTTCAAGGACAATGTCAATATATTAAAACATATTATAATATATTGACATTGTCCTTGAAACTGATGGCAGATTACTGCTGGTCCTTGATGAGCGATTCCACAAGCTGTACATCGGAGATCGTCAAAGAAGAGGTCGTTGATGCAGATGCAGCATCACTATTGTGAATGACCTTTCAGTGCATATTTTTCTTATCTTCACAATTAAATTCTTACACGGTAATATGCATTCACTCACATTAGCATGCAGTCACTCACACAACTTTGTGCTACGGCTCATTAAATGTTTGTTTCATTATTATTGTATATTGTATCTTATCGTATTATTGTATAGATGTCTGTTTAGCTATTCGTATATGAGCATAAATTTGCTGTTTTTTTTATGAAAATGCAATATTTGATACCTCAAAAACCTGATGTGATAGACAAAAACTGATGCCAGATTTGGAATCGGCACCCCAAAATGACCTTAACACCGTTTGAATACCTTATGCCAGACAAAGTGTGTTGACCAGTGTTATCACAGAGTGTGTTTTGTTTACATTTTGACCGCAAGCATTGTGGTGAATGCAGTTACACGAATCCTCGTAGAAAGGGTTCAGTCTTGTTGCCAGAAAAAATTGGAAAAAACCCCTTTTAGTAATACATTTTGGTACTGGCAAAGAAGGTCTAATGATGTCTTTTTGTTATGCAAGTGTAGCGACTTCTGGAATCCGGTCTTTTATTCAACTTGCATTACAGCTTTCCTTCACACTGCTGACAGGCAGCGTGAGAGGGACAGAGAGAGAGACACACAGCCACGTGGCAGCCTGGACCACGTGGCAGCCTGGACCACGTGGCAGCCTGGACCACGTGGTACAGGCTGTACCACGTGGTCCAGGCTGTCTGGTGTGTACGCCTGTTGTGTCTGCTGTGTACACCTGTTGTGCCTGCTGTGTACGCCTGTTGTGTCTGCTGTGTACGCCTGTAGTGTCTGGTGTGTACGTCTGCTGTGTCTGCTGTGTACACCTGTTGTGTCTGTTGTGTACGCCTGTTGTGCCTGCTGTGTACGCCTGTTGTGTCTGGTGTGTACGCCTGCTGTGTCTGCTGCGTCCCGCCCGTACTCACAATGCACCGTCACGTAGATCGTCTCCGAGGCAACGGCCTCGCTCCTGCCGCCCGGCACGGTGTAGTTGACCACGCAGCGGTACCCGGCTCCCACGTCCCACCTCTGCAGCTGGTAGCTCAGGGCGGACGTCACGGCGAAGGTGCCGTCGGACTCCGTCGCCACCGTCCCCGTCACTTTCACGTCTAGCGGCGCACGCACACAGACAAAGGTCCCCCGCGTGGCCTTAACAGGCTGTAGGGGCAAGTGCTGTTGGCGAGTGGCAGCCCGTCACGGTGGCACACCACGCCCTGCCGGCTTTGTCTCAGCAGTGGCGATGTTTACTCCCTGCACCACGTAGCAGTGTACACTACACTATACACTACACTATACACTACACTATACAATACACTATACACTAAACTACTATACACTACACTATACACTACACTATACACTACACTATACACTAAACTATACACTAAACTACTATACACTACACTATATACGACACTATACACTACTATACATTACACTATACACTACACTATCGCAGACATATTCACCAACAGATACATTCACCAGCAGATACATTCACCAACAGATACATTCACCAACAGATACATTCACCAATAGACACATTCACCAACAGATACATTCACCGGCAGATCCACTTACCAGGTGATGGCCACAGGGGCAGGGAATCCTTGTACCACGTGACGAGGGGCTCTGGGTAAGCGTTGCGCACGTAACATTCACCGATCTGCAAGAGAGGGAAACAGACCAACACACGCAACAAAGATCCCCCGTGTAGTCTTAACAGACTGTAGGGGCAAGTGCTGTTAGCGAGTAGCACCTATGAAGGCCGGAACGGCACACGAGGGGGTGGGTGGCCAGCACCACGCCCGGCCGCCTTTGTCTCCCCAGTGGCGATGTTTTTACTGCACTGCACCAGGTATTTATTTGAGGCTGAGTCGACCTAGGGGAGGCACAGAACCGGTTAGCGCGTCGCGCCACGAAACCTGGCGACCCAAGTTCGATTCCCACTCACGGCCAACATCAGTGACGATTATCTGAACCGGTTCTGAGCCTCCCCTAGGTTGACTCAGCCTCAAAGGAATACCTGGTGCGATGTGTACACATCGCAACGAGGGAGACAAATGCAGCCGGGTGTGGTACACTACTATAATATACACTAATATACACTAATATACTATACACCACTCTACTATAAAATAATATACTATACACTACTACACTATACACTACTATACTATAAAATAATATACTATACACTACTATACACTACTATACTACACTACTACACTACACTACTATACACTACTATACTACACACTACACTATACACTACACTACTATACTACACACTACACTATACACTACACTACTATACACTACTATACTACACACTACACTATACACTACACTACTATACTACACACTACACTATACACTACTATACACTAATATACTACACTACTCTACTATACACTACTATACAGTACACTACTATACAACTACTATACTATACAACTACTATACTATACACTACAATACTACACACTACACTATACACTACACTATACACTACACTACACTTACTATACACTACACTACTATACACTACACTATACACAACACTACTATACACTATACACTACACTACTATATACGAACCCACGACCTCCTGTGCACCAGGCGAGGTAGTCAACATCTCCAAACTAAAACTAAACCACGTTAGAATCACGAATCGGTGGCGTCTACAGCACCGCCATTAAGGTAACAAAACCACCCCTAGGTGACCGTTAGGCAGAGGTCGCAAACGGGTTTTGATTCCTTACCCCTCGTACCCGTACCCTACCTGGCCGCACCAGGGTCGCAAATGGGTACCCTACCCGTACCCTACCCGTACCCTACCCGTACCCTACCCGGCCGGATACGGGTAGGGTACGGGTATCGGGTACCCGATTGCGACCTCTGGGATGAAGCCATGTTGCAGGCGCGGGTGGGTTGATTCTAGGAACTTGAATTGTGAGAAGAGACAAGACGTTGGGAAATGAGTGACAAACGGTGACTCACCAGTGACTCACGGTCTACCCGTACCCGGCCGCACCAGGGTCGCAAACGGCTACCCGTACCCGGCCGGGTACGGGTAGCCGGGTATGGGGTAGGGTACGGATATCGGGTACCCGATTGCGACCTCTGCCGTCAGGAGAGGGAGCGACAGGCCGGAGTGTGAACTAGAAGAATGTCCGCGCAGGCCGCGGGCTGCTCACCTTGTGGTGGTGCTGGGGCTTGAGCAGCACGGGCCTCTGGCTCGCCGTCACGGCCACCGTGGGGGCCGCTGGGAGGGACACGGGGGGAGGGGGGAGGGGGACACGGGGGGAGGGCCGTTACGTGCTGGCGAGTCCAACTTACCTCCGAAACGTCGTGTGGTAGTGTGTAGTGTATAGTGTATAATAGTGAAGTGTATATTAGTGTATAGTGTAGTGTATATTAGTGTATAGTGTATAATAGTGCAGTGTATAGTGTAGTGTATAGTAGTGTATAGTGCTGTGACAGAGTCCACCTGAAGACGGAGTCTTGTGTTGCCTCCGAAACTTCGTGATTTTTATTTTATTTTTATTTTACTTTTATTAATTTAAATTTTTTACCCACGCGACTTTACCGAACAAAAACCACCTAAGAGTACGGTAGCAAGTGGCCCCCCCGTGGCGCTCGCTTACAAAACACCCGCACGCTTGCAGTGGCTTCGGCCACGCTGGCGCGCCCCGCCACCACCTGGCAGACGAAGTCGCGCTCGTCAGCGGTCTCCGTCGCGTTCAGCGCCAGCGCGGAGTCGCTGCGGCGAGCGTCGATGCGACTCTCGTAGCCGGTGCCCAAGTCCGCCACGAAGAGTCGCGCGTCGCGGTACGAGATCCTCGTTCGCGAAGATTGTGAAATCTGTGCCGGGGGGGGGGGTTGGAGTCTATGGGTAGCAGTGTTGAGTCTATGGGTGGCAGTGTTGAGTCTATGGTGCAGTGTTGAGTCTATGGGTGGCAGTGTTGAGTCTATGGTGCAGTGTTGAGTCTATGGGTGGCAGTGTTGAGTCTATGGTGCAGTGTTGAGTCTATGGGTGGCAGTGTTGAGTCTTGAGTCTATGGGTAACAGTGTTGAGTCTATGTGTAACAGTGCTGAGTCTACGTGTAACAGTGCTGAGTCTACGTGTAACAGTGCTGAGTCTATGGTGCAGTGTTGAGTCTATGTGTAACAGTGCTGAGTCTACGTGTAACAGTGCTGAGTCTATGGGTAACAGTGCTGAGTCTCTGGGCAGGGCATACGACGTACGTATCCGAGCGTGACAAGCGGCGGTGTGCGTGTGGGTGGGGGGTGGGGGTGGCGCTACTCACGATGAACCACTGGGTGACCACCTCCTCGCCCACGGAGCTGGTGACCGTGCAGGGGATCACCAGCGGACTTCCCAGCTCCACCTCCACCAGCGGGGTCACCGCCACGGAGATCGCCGCTTCGACGCCTGCGGCGATGACGGTCATCGCACGCAAGTCACGCTGCAGACTGCTAGTGTAGTGTATAGTGTAGTGTATAGTGTAGTGTATAGTAGTGTAGTGTATAGTAGTGTATGTAGTGTATAGTGTAGTTTATAGTACTGTAGTTTAGAGGATAGTAGTGTAGTGTATAATGTATTGTGCAGCAGTATATATTAGTGCAGAGTATGTTACTGTAGTGTATCGTAGTGTAGTGTATAGTAGTGTAGTGTATAGTGTAGTGTATAGTGTAGTGTATAGTGTAGTATATAGTAGTGTATAGTAGTGTAGTGTATAGTAGTGTAGTGTATAGTGTAGTGTAGTAGTGAAGTGTACAGTAAACGAGGCTAGATGACGACTTATACGATGGAATCCACCGTCGTGCAGGAACCAACGAGGCATCGCCCGTCGCACTCAGCAAATCAGCACTCAGCAAATCGCGACTCTTTTTTTAAAGAAAGACTCCCCATCGTACAGCACCAATTCGCGTGTGTGGGGTGCCACGAATCTTCCGCGTCTACAGACAACGATTCACACGGTGAAGCCGAACCACGATCGGATGAGGTGGGGGGGGGGGATGCTGCTGGATGCTGCCGATGTTCACGGCGGCGGTGATCATCACCTTGGAAGGAGACGGAGACGAGCAACAGCAACGCGACACATCGCAGCGACATGTGGCCGGCAAGTTCTCGCTGCTGCTTGCAGCTGCTGTTGCTGCTGCTGCTGTTGGTGCTGCTGCTGCTGCCGCTTGTGGAGCCGTGAACCCACCGTGCCCTTCTCCTCCCGTCGTCAATCCTGTGTCGTGTGAAACACAATGCGGCAGTCCGCACTATCAGAACACATTCCTGCTGCGGAGGGAGCTGCTAGGAACACGTTGGGTTGCTCGGTCAATGGCCTGCAGGGTCAACGGCGGCGTGGTGTATTCCGCAAATATGCCCGACTGTGAGGGCGGGCACAAGCCGGCGTGAGTAGGTGAAACGTTGAGTTTTATAAGGGCACCACGGGGTGACCAGCCCCACCCCACCCTCCCCTCTCCACCCAGCCCCTCCCCACCCATTTCTGGATGCACGACGGACGGACGGACACAATAATCCCCTGTGGGCTGGTGGAACCAGGAGGTTTCTAGCGGTGACATTAATGCTGCGTCACTCCACCGAGTAACGAATGGAGGATCAACCGACACAGCCGAGGCGCTCCCCGTGTCTCTCCCTCTCCCCGTGGCGGCGGCGTCGATTTACCTCCTGCCCCCCCCCCCCCGCGGTGCCCCCCTCCACTCGTTCAGAGTGAACAGCGGCACGCGGCGCTGAGCGCCTGTGACCCACAGACACCGACTCGCGGTGCCGCGTCCAGAGTGAACAGCGCCACGTGTTGACAAGCCTCGCCTTGTTGTTGTTGGCAGGTCGCTTCTGAAAACGAGAGCGGTATAGCAGCTCAAGCGGGCTTGGGCTGATAAAAAACACGAAAAAAAACTGCGTTAATATCTACAATAAACCAAAGTTACAGAGTAGCGAGCCGCGTGAAGACAAATTTATCTTGAGCGAGATAATTAAACTTGAACGCCATCAGGCGAGGGCAGGAGGCAAGGCCCCGCGGGGCAAAGTTCCAATCTGGACATCGATTCCAACACTCGCTGCTACTCAGTTGACATCCCTGAGAGAGAGAAACAGCGAGGCTCTACCTTGGTACACAGCAACAACAACCACAACAACAACAACCACAATAACAACCACGACGATGAGAATTTCTCACCTCGGATTTCAGTAAGCACGGAGAGCAGCAGCAGCTTCCTGTAACCTCGTGACGTCACGCGGCAGCAGCAGGTGACATGACGTCACTTCCGGGTTACAAGCCACGCTCCTCCCACAACGAGCGACCCGCAACTGAATAAATTATGTTAATGAGGCGGCCCGCGCGTCGAGGGATGGGGGCGGGGCTGCTGAACCCGTCGCAACAGGCGGGTGGCGGTTGGAGTTGGCGGTTTGTTGACGTCACCGAAGACCAATCAAGGAGCTCGCTTGGCTTGGACGGGTGTGGGGGGGCATGGAGGGTGGAGGGGGCAGGGGAGGGGGCAGGGGGCAGGTGGGGGGTGGGGGGGCATGGAGGGTGGAGGGGGCAGGGGAGGGGGGTAGGGGGGGCAGGGGAGCGGTGGGGGGTGGGGGGGTTTGTGGGGGGGGGGCATGGAGGGTGGTGGGGGCAGGGGAGGGGGCAGGGGGCAGGGGGCAGGTGGGGGGTTGTGGGGGGGGGGGCATGGAGGGTGGAGGGGGCAGGGGAGGGGGCAGGTGGGGGGTGGGGGGGTTTGTGGGGGGGGGGGCATGGAGGGTGGAGGGGGCAGGGGAGGGGGCAGGTGGGGGGTGGGGGGGTTTGTGGGGGGGGGGGCATGGAGGGTGGGGGGGTTAAAATGCGTCAGACCCGACAGTGCAAGTTGGTGACGTCACCTGCCCCTGCAGTGCGCGCGCTGCGCGTGTCGCCTTGCACAGCTGCTGCTGCTGCTGTTGCTCCGTGTTTGGGGCCGTCCATAAATGACGTCACGCGATTTTGGACGATTTTAGACCCCCCCCCCTTCGTCACACGACGTCACAAAAAGTCAGACCCCCCCCCCTCAAATATGACGTCACAAAGCTCTGCCCCACCCCCCCCAAACAAACAAACCCCACGCTTCAAATCGCTTTAGACTATGGTCATTGTAGTGCGTGTTTAATGTGGCGTGTCACTCTGATGTTGTAGGAGAAAACATTTATTTAAAAGTCTATTTAATTAAGGAGAACGTGTCGTCTATATTTATTGAAAGTTTCTCAAACCCCCCCCACCGTCGTCACACATCGTCACAAATGTCTGACCCCCCCCCCCCCCCCAGGTGCGTGACGTCATTTATGGACGGCCCTATAGCCGGCACGAGTCGTGAAGCTGCCGCCACTGCCGACGCACGTGGCCTTTGGTCAGTTCAATTAGGGGCCGTCCATAGATGACGTCACGCACCTGGGGGGGGGGGGTCAGACATTTGTGACGATGTGTGACGAGGGGAGGGGGTTGAGAAATGTGACGTCACATCAAAATGCGCAACTTTTTAAATAAATATAGACAACGCGTTCTACTTAGTTAAATAGACTTTGTAATAAATGTTTTCTCCTACAACATCAGAGTGCAGCGCCACATTAAACACGCACTACAATGACAACAATTGTTTAAAGCGATTTTAAGCATGTTTTTTTTTGGGGGGGGGGGCAGAGCTTTGTGACGTCATATATGAGGGGGGGGTCTGACTTTTTATGACGTCGTGTGACGAAGGGGGGGGGGGGTCAAAAATCGTCCCAAATCGCGTGATATTGCAGATTCCACCCACGTGCAAGATGTGCACACACAAGTACACACAGACATCGACTTACACACACATATAAACTTACAGACATCGCCTTTAGATACACACACATGGACTCACACACACACACAAGTACACACAGACATCAACTTACACACACACACACAGACATCGACTTTAGATACACAAACAAGTACACACCGACATCGACTTACACACATATACAAACTTACACACACAGACATCGACTTTACATACACACACAGGGACTCACACACACACACGTACACACAGACATCGACTTACACACAAGTACACACACACAGACATCGACTTTAGATACACACACATGGACTCTCACACACACAAGTACACACAGACATCGACTTACACACACATATAAACGTACACACACAGACATCGACTTTAGACACAAACACATGGACTCACACACACACACACAAGTACACACAGACATCGACTTACACACACATATAAACGTACACACACAGACATCGACTTTAGACACAAACACATGGACTCACACACACACACACAAGTACACACAGACATCGACTTACACACACATATAAACGTACACACACAGACATCGACTTTAGACACACACACATGGACTCACACACACACACAAGTACACACAGACATCAACTTACACACACACACAGACATCGACTTTAGATACACAAACAAGTACACACCGACATCGACTTACACACATATACAAACTTACACACACAGACATCGACTTTACATACACACACAGGGACTCACACACACACACGTACACACAGACATCGACTTACACACAAGTACACACACACAGACATCGACTTTAGATACACACACATGGACTCTCACACACACAAGTACACACAGACATCGACTTACACACACATATAAACGTACACACACAGACATCGACTTTAGACACAAACACATGGACTCACACACACACACACACAAGTACACACAGACATCGACTTACACACACATATAAACGTACACACACAGACATCGACTTTAGACACACACACCTGGAGTTACACACACACACAAGTACACACAGACATCGACTTACACACATATACAAACTTACACACGCAGACATCGACTTTACATACACACACATGGACTCACACACACACAAGTACACACAGACATCAACTTACACACACATACAAACTTACACACACAGACATCGACTTTAGATACACACACATGGACTCACACACACGTACACACAGACATCAACTTTAGATACACACACATGGACTCTCACACACGCACAAGTACACACAGACATCGACTTACACACAAATATAAACTTACACACACAGACATCGACTTTACATACACACACATGGACTCACTCACACACACGTACACACAGACATCGACTTACACACATATACAAACTTACACACACAGACATCGACTTTACATACACACACATGGACTCACACACACACACGTACACACAGACATCGACTTACACACACATACTTCATAATCAACGATTTTTGGGTTTAGATCGCGTTTATTTATAAATGTGTCGTAACCCTCCACCACCCGACACGGCCAATCAGTAAAAATGTGTCACGTTGACAAAGACAAATAGTTCACTGCTTTAGCCCACCGGTGTGTTGAAGCAACAACATTTACAATTTGAGTACGACGTTTCGCTGGTAATTGCAACCAGCATCATCGGGCAATTCGCCAGAATGGTGAGGCTCTCCTGTGTCTCCCGTTCTTATATAGAGCAGCAGCAGGGTGACGTCATCATTAACTCATTAACTCATCAGGTGCAAAGATTCAAGGGGGGGAGTGATTGTAATTATATACTAGATTAGTAATCAGGCTATTGTTACGATGCGAGTTGTAGATTAGTAATCATTTGGAATGTGTTTTATTGTGATTATGCTACATTAGTAATCAGTTAGTGGTTGTTTCCCTTATAAGTAATTGTAATGTATCTTATTTAATAATACGCTTCCAGGCCGCACTTATAAGGGACAATTACTTATAAGGGAAACAACCACTAACTGATTACTAATGTAGCATAATCACAATAAAACACATTCCAAATGATTACTAATCTACAACTCGCATCGTAACAATAGCCTGATTACTAATCTAGTATATAATTACAATCACTCCCCCCCTTGAATCTTTGCACCTGATGAGTTAATGAGTTAATGATGACGTCACCCTGCTGCTGCTCTATATAAGAACGGGAGACACAGGAGAGCCTCACCATTCTGGCGAATTGCCCGATGATGCTGGTTGCAATTACCAGCGAAACGTCGTACTCAAATTGTAAATGTTGTTGCTTCAACACACCGGTGGGCTAAAGCAGTGAACTATTTGTCTTTGTCAACGTGACACATTTTTACTGATTGGCCGTGTCGGGTGGTGGAGGGTTACGACACATTTATAAATAAACGCGATCTAAACCCAAAAATCGTTGATTATGAATAACATTGGTCGCGAAAGCCTACGTGTTAAACTTACACACACATATAAACTTACACACATACAGACATCGACTTTAGATACACACACATGGAGTTACACACACACACAAGTACACACAGACATCGACTTACACACATATACAAACTTACACACACAGACATCGACTTTACATACACACACAGGGACTCACACACACACGTACACACAGACATCGACTTACACACACATATAAACTTACACACACACAGACATCGACTTTAGATACACACACATGGACTCTCACACACACAAGTACACACAGACATCGACTTACACACAAGTACACACACACAGACATCGACTTTAGATACACACACATAGACTCACACACACACAAGTACACACAGACATCGACTTACACACACACATATAAACGTACACACACAGACATCGACTTTAGACACACACACATGGACTCACACACACACAAGTACACACAGACATCGACTTTAGACACACACACATGAACACACACCCACGATAGCCTATTCCCATGTTATCTCAACGGAAATCGATTCCAATAGCTTAATCAACTATAAATCGATTCCCATGTTATACCAATAGAAATCGACTCTGTAAATCCACTACAAGAATCGATTCCTAATGTTATCCCATTAAGAATCGACGCAAGTGGAGTTAATCGAACCGGGAATCGGATTTCTCTGCACCACGTGACTTGAGAAACGGAAACACGTGGGTCCCAGGTGGGTGTCATGGCGGTGCGGGAACTCTTCTCGAGACTTGGCCTACTCTTCCTCCTCCACCACCACCTCGTCACGTGCACACACGGTGAGCACAGCCAGAGGTGGTTGATACATCGGGTACCAGGTTGTGGTGGACGTGGGGAGCGGTGGTGCAGTGGTTAGCGCACTGTGTGTGTGTGTGGGGAGCGGTGGTGCAGTGGTAAGCGCACTGTGTGTGTGTGTGGGGAGTGGTGGTACAGTGGTTAGCGCACTTGTGTGTGGGGGTGGGAGTGGTGGTGCAGTGGTTAGCGCACTGTGTGTGTGTGTGGGGAGCGGTGGTGCAGTGGTTAGCGCACTGTGTGTGTGTGGGGAGCGGTGGTGCAGTGGTTAGCGCACTGTGTGTGTGTGGGGAGCGGTGGTGCAGTGGTTAGCGCACTGTGTGTGTGTGTGGGGAGCGGTGGTGCAGTGGTTAGCGCACTGTGTGTGTGTGTGGGGAGCGGTGGTGCAGTGGTTAGCGCACTGTGTGTGTGTGTGGGGAGCGGTGGTGCAGTGGTTAGCGCACACTGCCCATCTCCCCAGCTGCGACTCCCCCTCTGAATGTCCGCGTGGAGTCTCGCGACCTGCTGACGCAACTCCGCTGGGACCACGACGCTCAAGTGGACGTCGCCACCAGCAGCAGTTCACAGATCCTGGACGTTGCCTACAGGGTGGACAGCAAACTGTGAGATGCTTGCTCACTCGCTCACCCACTTACTCTCCCATCCACTCACTCACTCGCTCACTCACCCATCCACTTGCTCAACCACTCTCTCACTCACCCACTCACTCACCCACCCACTCACCCACCCACTTACTCACCCACCCACTCTCTCACTCACCCACTCACTCACCCACCCACTCACCCACCCACTTACTCACCCACCCACTCTCTCACTCACCCACTCACTCACCCACCCACTCACCCACCCACTTACTCACCCACCCACTCACTCACCCATCCACTCACCCACCCACCCACTCACCCACCTACTCTCTCACCCACCCACTCTCTCACTCACCCACTCACTCACCCATCCACTCACTCACCCATCCACTCACTCACCCATCCACTCACCCACCCATCCACTCACCCACCCACTCACCCACCCACTCACTCACCCACTCACACACTCAACCACTCACTCACCCACCCACCCACTCACTCACCCACTGACTCACCCACCCACTTACTCACCCACTCACTCACCCACTCTCTCACTTGCCCACTCACTCACTCACCCACCCACCCACTCACCCACTCACCCACCCACTCTCTCACTTGCCCACTCACCCGCTTGCTCACTTACCCACTCACTCACTCACCCACTCACTCACCCACTCTCTCACTCTCTCTCTCTCACTCACTCACTCACCCACTCACTCACTCACCCACTCACCCACCCACTCACTCACCCACTCACCCACCCACTCACACACCCACTCACACACCCACTCCTCACCTCCTCCTCCCCGTGTCTCTGTCTGTGCAGCTATGGACGAGCCCGCTGGCGGACCGTCTGCGCTGCCACCGCAGAGACACGGTGCGATGTCTCCTCAGCGCTGCGACATCCCGGCGACCGCTATCAACTTCGCGTCAGATCCACCGTCTCATCACCACCACCAACACCACCATCATCGTCACCCTGGGTCGTGGTTGAGGTCTTACCCTTGAAGACAAGTGAGTGGCATTGTCTGTGTCTCTGTGTGTGAGTGTCTCTGTGTGTGTCTCTGTGTGTGTGTGTGTCTCTGTGTGTGAGTGTCTCTGTGTGTGTGTGTGAGTGTGTGTGAGTGTCTCTGTGTGTGTCTGTGTGTGTGTCTGTGTGTGTGTCTCTGTGTGTCTCTGTGTGTGTGTGTGTCTGTGTGTGAGTGTTTCTGGGTGTGTGTGTCTCTGTGTGTGTGAGTGTCTCTGTGAGTGTCTCTGTGAGTGTCTCTGTGTGTCTCTGTGAGTGTCTCTGTGTGTGAGTGTCTCTGTGTGTGTCTCTGTGTGTGTCTCTGTGAGTGTCTCTGTGTGTGTCTCTGTGTGTGTCTCTGTGAGTGTCTCTGTGTGTGTGAGTGTCTCTGTGTGTGAGTGTCTCTGTGTGTGTCTCTGTGTGTGAGTGTCTCTGTGTGTGAGTGTCTCTGTGTGTGTGTGAGTGTGTGTGAGTGTCTCTGTGTGTGTCTGTGTGTGTGTCTGTGTCTCTGTGTGTCTCTGTGTGTGTCTGTGTGTGAGTGTCTCTGTGTGTGTGAGTGTCTCTGTGTGTGTGAGTGTCTCTGTGTGTGTGAGTGTCTCTGTGTGTGTGAGTGTCTCTGTGTGTGTCTGTGTGTGTGTGTGTCTCTGTGTGTGTCTCTGTGTGTGTGTGTCTCTCTCTGTGCGTGAGTGTCTCTGTGTGTGTCTCTGTGTGTGTGTGTGTCTCTGTGTGTGAGTGTCTCTGTGTGCTCCTCTTGCACCAACAGTCTGTTCAGGCTAGGGGGGTGAGTGAGATGACGTCATCTCCTCACCAGGTGAGTGAGATGACATCATCTCCTCACCAGGTGAGTGAGATGACATCATCTCCTCACCAGGTGAGTGAGATGACATCATCTCCTCACCAGGTGAGTGAGATGACATCATCTCCTCACCAGGTGAGTGAGATGACATCATCTCCTCACCAGGTGAGTGAGATGACGTCTCACTCCCCCCTGCCCACCACCCACCCCCCCCCCCCCGTGTCTCAGCCGTGCTGAGTGCTCCCACTGTCACCTTGGTGTTGCACAAGAAATCGACGGAGGAGGAGGAGGACGGTGACGATGACGATGATGAGGAGGAGGAGTGCCGTCATGAGGATGAGGGCTACGAAGACGATGACGACCACAAAGATGACTACGACGATGACGACGATGACGACGACGACGATGATGATGACGGTGACGTCGCTGATGGTGTGGACCGTGTCAACAACCACCACAGCGATGACGATGATGATGATGACGGTGACGTCGCTGATGATGACGGTGACGATGATGACGGTGACGACGACGATGATGACGGTGACGATGATGATGATGTGGACCGTGTCAACAACCACCACAGCGATGACGACGATGACCACGACGATGACGACGATGATGACGATGATGACGATGATGACGACGGCGATGATGATGATGAGGAGGAGGAGGCGGAGTGGTGGGAGCTCTCCGTGGGGATCTCCATGAGGAGTGCATGGAGGAGGAGAATGGCGCTTCGCGACGTGGTGCACCACCAGGAAGCAGAGATCTCCACGAGGGGGGTGGCACTACCAGCACGATGAGGGTGGGTGGGTGGGTGGGTGGGTGGGTGAGTGGTGGGTGGGTGAGTGGGTGGGTGGGTGGGTGAGTGGGTGGGTGGGTGGGTGAGTGAGTGGGTGAGTGGGTTGGTGGGTGGGTGGGTGGGTGGGTGAGTGAGTGGGTGGGTGGGTGGGTGAGTGGGTGGGTGGGTGAGTGGGTGGGTGGGTGGGTGAGTGGGTGGGTGAGTGAGTGGGTGGGTGGTTGGGTGAGTGGGTGGGTGGGTGGGTGAGTGGGTGGGTGGGTGGGTGATGCTGCTACTACTACTAATGCTGCTACTACTATAATGATGTTACTACTACTAATGCTGCCAGGATCACTTTGTGGGATGTCGCTACCACCACGCCGTGCCCCCGTCTGGAAGCGAGGTTGAATACTGCGTCCGCGTGAGAATCGTGGCTGACTACCCCCGGTGGAAGACAGGGGAGTGGTCTCCACTGTCCTGTGTCTCCGTCCCTCCACCACACAGCACCGTGGGTGAGTGGGTGTGTGTGTGAGTGAGTGGGGGAGTGAGTGGGTGAGTGGTTGATTGGGTGGGTGAGTGGTTGATTGAGTGAGTGGGTGAGTGGTTGAGTGGGTGGGTGAGTGAGTGGATGTGTGAGTGGTTGAGTGAGTTGGTGGGTGAGTGAGTGGGTCGGTGAGTGCGTGAGTGAGTGGTTGAGTGAGTGGTGGGTGATTGGGTAGGTGAGTGAGTGAGTTAGTGGATGAGTGAGTGAGTGTGTGAGTGGGTGGGTGAGTGAGTGAGTGGGTGAGTGAGTGAGTGTGTGAATGGGTTAAGTGAGTGGGTGAGTGTGTGAGTGGCTGAGTGGGTGGGTGAGTGAGTGAGTGGGTGGGTGGGTGAGTGAGTGAGTGGGTGAGTGGGTGAGTAGGTGAGTGAGTGAGTGGGTGAGTGAGTGAGTGGGTGTGTGAATGGGTTAAGTGAGTGGGTGAGTGAGTGAGTGAGTGGGGTGAGTGAGTGGGTGAGTGAGTGGGTGAGTGAGTGGGTGTGTGAGTGGTTGAGTGAGTGGGTGAGTGAGTGGTGAGTGGTTGAGTGAGTGGGTAAGTGGGTGAGTGGTTGAGTGAGTGGGTGGGTGGGTGAGTGGGTGGGTGAGTGTCTCAGTGAGTGGGGTGAGTGGGTGGGTGAGCGGGTGGGGAGGTGAGTGGGTGGGTGAGTGTGTGGATGAGTGGGTGGGTGGGTGGGTGAGTGTGTGGATGAGTGTGTGGATGAGTGGGTGGGTGGTGGGTGAGTGGGTGGGTGAGTGGGTGGGTGAGTGGGTGGGTGAGTGGGTGGGTGAGTGGGTGAGTGAGTGAGTGGGTGTGTGAATGGGTTAAGTGAGTGGGTGAGTGAGTGAGTGAGTAGGTGTGTGAGTGGTTGAGTGAGTGGTTGAGTGAGTGGTTGAGTGAGTGGGTGAGTGGTTGAGTGAGTGGGTGGGTGGGTGAGTGGGTGAATGGGTGGGTGAGTGTGTCAGTGAGTGGGTGAGTGGGTGAGTGGGTGGGTGAGTGGGTGGGTGAGTGTCTCAGTGAGTGGGTGAGTGGGTGGGTGAGCGGGAGGGTAGGTGAGTGGGTGGGTGAGTGTGTCAGTGAGTGGGTGAGTGGGTGAGTGGATGAGTGGATGAGTGGGTGAGTGGGTGGGTGAGTGGGTGGGTGAGTGGGTGAGTGAGTGAGTGGGTGTGTGAATGGGTTAAGTGAGTGGGTGAGTGAGTGAGTGAGTAGGTGTGTGAGTGGTTGAGTGAGTGGGTGAGTGAGTGGGTGAGTGGTTGAGTGAGTGGTTGAGTGAGTGGGTAAGTGGGTGAGTGGTTGAGTGAGTGGGTGGGTGAGTGGGTGGGTGGGTGAGTGGGTGAGTGGGTGGGTGAGCGGGTGGGTAGGTGAGTGGGTGGGTGAGTGTGTCAGTGAGTGGGTGGGTGAGTGGGTGGGTGAGTGGGTGAGTGAGTGAGTGGGTGTGTGAATGGGTTAAGTGAGTGAGTGGGTGTGTGAGTGTTGAGTGAGTGGGTGAGTGAGTGGGTGAGTGGTTGAGTGAGTGGGTGAGTGAGTGGGTGAGTGGTTGAGTGAGTGGTTGAGTGAGTGGGTGAGTGGTTGAGTGAGTGGGTGAGTGAGTGGGTGAATGGGTGGGTGAGTGTGTCAGTGAGTGGGTGAGTGGGTGAGTGGGTGGGTGAGTGGGTGGGTGAGTGGGTGGGTAGGTAAGTGGGTGAGTGGGTGGGTGAGTGTGTCAGTGAGTGGGTGAGTGGATGAGTGGGTGAGTGGGTGAGTGGGTGGGTGAGTGGGTGGGTGAGTGGGTGAGTAGGTGAGTGAGTGAGTGGGTGAGTGAGTGAGTAGGTGGGTGGCTGAGTGGGTGAGTGAGTGGGTGAGTGAGTGAGTGGGTGTGTGAATGGGTTAAGTGAGTGGGTGAGTGAGTGAGTGGGTGTGTGAATGGGTTAAGTGAGTGGGTGAGTGAGTGAGTGAGTAGGTGTGTGAGTGGTTGAGTGAGTGGGTGAGTGAGTGGGTGAGTGAGTGGGTGAGTGGTTGAGTGAGTGGTTGAGTGAGTGGGTAAGTAGGTGAGTGGTTGAGTGAGTGGGTGGGTGGGTGAGTGGGTGGGTGAGTGGGTGGGTGGGTGGGTGAGTGGGTGGGTGAGCGGGTGGGTAGGTGAGTGGGTGGTGAGTGTGTCAGTGAGTGGGTGGGTGAGTGGGTGGGTGAGTGGGGTGAGTGAGTGAGTGGGTGTGTGAATGGGTTAGTGAGTGGGTGAGTGAGTGAGTGGGTGTGTGAGTGGTTGAGTGAGTGGGTGAGTGAGTGGGTGAGTGGTTGAGTGAGTGGTTGAGTGAGTGGGTGAGTGGTTGAGTGAGTGGCTGGGTGAGTGGGTGAATGGGTGGGTGAGTGTGTCAGTGAGTGGGTGAGTGGGTGAGTGGGTGGGTGAGTGGGTGGGTGAGTGGGTGGGTAGGTAAGTGGGTGAGTGGGTGGGTGAGTGTGTCAGTGAGTGGGTGAGTGGATGAGTGGGTGAGTGGGTGAGTGGGTGGGTGAGTGGGTGGGTGAGTGGGTGAGTAGGGTGATGTGAGTGAGTGGGTGAGTGAGTGAGTAGGTGGGTGGCTGAGTGGGTGAGTGAGTGGTGAGTGAGTGAGTGGGTGTGTGAATGGGTTAAGTGAGTGGGTGAGTGAGTGAGTGGGTGTGTGAAATGGGTTAAGTGAGTGGGTGAGTGAGTGAGTGAGTGGGTGAGTGAGTGGGTGTGTGAGTGGTTTGAGTGAGTGGTGGTGGGAGTGAGTGGGTGAGTGGTGAGTGAAGTGGTTGAGTGAGGTGGGTAAGTGGGTGAGTGGTTGAGTGAGTGGGTGGGTGGGTGAGTGGGTGGTGTGGTTGTCTCAGTGAGTGGTGAGCTGTGGGGATGGGTGGGTGAGGCGGTGGGTAGGTGAGTGGGTGGGTGAGTGTGTCAGTGAGGGGTGAGTGGATGAGTGGATGAGTGGAGTGAGTGGGTGGGTGAGTGGGGGTGGGTGAGTGGGTGAGTGAGTGAGTGAGTGGGGTGTGAAGGGTTAAGTGAGTGGGTGAGTGAGTGAGTGAGTAGGTGTGTGAGTGGTTGAGTGAGTGGTGAGTGAGTGGGTGAGTGGTTGAGTGAGTGGTTGAGTGAGTGGGTGAGTGGTTGAGTGAGTGGGTGGGTGGGTGAGTGGTGAATGGCTGTGGGTGAGTGTTTGTCAGTGAGTGGGTGAGTGGGTGGGGTTGAGTGGGTGGGTGAGTGGGTGGGTGAGTGGGTGGGTAGGTACGTGGGTGAGTGGGTGGGTGAGTGTGTCAGTGAGTGGGTGAGTGGATGAGTGGGTGAGTGGATGAAGTGGGTGAGTGGGTGTGTGAATGGGTTAAGTGAGTGGGTGAGTGAGTGAGTGAGTGAGTGGGTGTGTGAGTGGTTGATGTGAGTGGGTGAGTGGTTGAGTGAGGTGTTGAGTGAGTGGGTAAGTGGGTGCGTGGTTGAGTGAGTGGGTGGGTGGGTGAGTGGGTGGGTGAGTGTGTCAGTGAGTGGGTGAGTGGGGTGGGTGAGCGGGTGGGTAGGTGAGTGGGTGGGTGAGTGTGTCAGTGAGTGGGTGAGTGGGTGAGTGGATGAGTGGGTGAGTGGGTGGGTGAGGTGGGTGGGTAGAGTGGGTGAGTGAGTGAGTGGGTGTGTGAATGGGTTAAGTGAGTGGTGTGAGTGAGTGAGTGGGTGCTGGGAGTGGTGAGTGAGTGGTTGATGTGAGTGTTGAGTGGGGGGTGAGTGGGGTGAGTGGGTGGGTGATGTGGGTTGGGTGAGGTGGGTGGGTGAGTGGGTGGGTTTAGGTGGGTGGGTGAGTGGGGTGCGGTGAGTGGGGGTGGGTGAGGAAGGAGTGGGTCTGTGGTGAAGTGTGTCAGTGAGTGGGTGAGTGGGTGGGGTGAGTGGGTGGGTGGGTAAGTGGGTGAGTGACCCATTTGTGAGGTGGGTGAGTGGTGGTCCGTAAGTGGAGTGGGTGGTGAGTGGTGAGTGGCGTGGGTGCATGTGTCATGTGAGTGGGTGAGTGGGTGGGTGAGTAGGTGCGGTGGGTGAGTGGGTGAGTGGGGTGGATGATGTGGGTGGTTGAGTGGGTGGGTGGGTTGGGTAAGTGGGTGAGTGGGTGATGTGTGGGTTGACGTGAGTGGGTGGATGAGTGGGTGGGTGAGTGGGTGGGTGGGTGGGTGGTTGTGTGGTGGGTAATGTGGGTGGTGGTAAGTGGGTGAGTGGTAAGTGGAGTGCGTGGGTGGGTGGGTGAGTGGGTGGGTGAGTGGGTGGGGCTGAGGGGTGGGGGGGCTGGGTGAGTGGGTAGGGTGGGTGGGTGAGTGGGTGGGTGGGTGGGTGGGTGAGTGGGTGGGTGGGTGGGTGGGGTGGATGAGTGGGTGGGTGGGTGGATGAGTGGGTGGGTGGGTGGATGCGTGGGTGGGTGGGTGGATGAGTGGGTGGGTGGGTGGGTGGGTGGGGTGGGTGGGTGGTGTGTTGAGTGAGTGGGTGTTTGAGTGGGTGGGTGGGTGAGTGGTCGTGAGTGTGTGAATGGGTTAAGTGAGTGGGTGAGTGATGTGGGTGAGTGAGTGAGTGGGTGTGTGGAGTGGTTGAAGTGAGTGGTTGAGTGAGTGGGGTAAGTGGTTGAGTGAGTGTGTGGGTGGGTGAGTGGGTGAGTGGGTGGTGTGGTGTGTCAGTGAGTGGGTGAGTGGGTGAGTGGGTGGGTAGGTAAGTGGGTGAGTGGGTGAGTGGGTGGGTGGGTGAGTGGTGGGTGAGTGGGTGGGTGAGTGGGTGGGTGAGTGGGGGGTGAGTGGGTGGGTGAGTGGGTGGGTGAGTGGGTGGGTGGTGTGTGGGTGGGGCGTGAGTGGGTGGGTGAGTGTGTCAGTGAGTGGGTGGGTGAGTGGGTGGGTATGTAAGTGGGTGAGTTGGGTGGGTGAGTGTGTCAGTGAGTGGGTGAGTGGATGAGTGGGTGAGTGAGTGGGTGAGTGGTGGGTTGAGTGAGTGGGGTGTGAATGGGTTAAGTGAGTGGGTGAGTGAGGGAGTGAGTGGGTGAGTGAGTGGGTGTGTGAGTGGTTGAGTGAGTGGGTGAGTGAGTGGGTGAGTGGTTGAGGAGTGGTGAGTGAGTGGGTAAGTGGGTGAGTGGTTGAGTGAGTGGCTGGGTGAGTGGGTCAGTGAGTGGTGAGTGGGTGGGTGAGTAGGTGGGTAGGTAGTGGGTGAGTGGGTGGGTGAGTGTGTCAGTGAGTGGGTGAGTGGATGAGTGGGTGAGTGGGTGGGTGAGTGGGTGGGTGAGTGGGTAGTGAGTGAGTGAGTGGGTGTGTGAATGGGTTAAGTGATGTGGGTGAGTGCCGTGAGTGGGTGTGGAGTGGTTGAGTGAGTGGTGAGTGAGTGGGTACGTGGGGAGTGGTTGAGTGAGTGTGTGGGTGGGTGAGTGGGTGAGTGGGTGGGTGAGTGTGTCAGTGAGTGGGTGAGTGGGTGGTGGGTGGGTAGGTCAGTGGGTGAGTGGGTGGGGAGTGGGTGGGTGGGTGGTGAGTGGGTGGGTGAGTGGGGTGGGTGAGTGTGGTGGGTGGGTGAGTGGGTGAGTGGGTGGGTGAGTGTGTCAGTGAGTGGGTGAGTGGGTGAGTGGGTGGGTGAGTGGGTGGGTAGGTGAGTGGGTGGGTGAGTGTGTCAGTGAGTGGGTGAGTGGTGAGTGGGTGGGTGGGGGGTGAGTGGGTGGGTGGGTGGGTGGGTGGGTGAGTGTGTCAGTGAGGGGTGAGGGGTGGGTGAGTGGGTGGGTGAGGGGTGGGGGGTAAGTGGGGAGTGGGTGGGTGAGTGTGTCAGGAGTGAGTGGGTGGGTGAGTGGGTGAGTGGGTGGGTGAGTGTGTCAGTGAGGGGGGAGTGTGTGTGGGGGGTAGGTGGGTGGGTGAGTGGGTGAGTGGGTGGATGAGTGGGTGGGTGAGGGGTGGGTGGGTGAGTGGGGTGGGTGGGTAAGGGGTGAGTGGGTGGGTGGGTGAGTGGGTGTGGTGGGTAAGTGGGTGTGGTGGGGTGGGTGAGTGGGTGGGTGGGTGAGTGGGTGGGTGGGTGAGTGGGTGAGTAGGTGGGTGGGTGAGTGGGTGGGTGGTGAGAGAGTGAGTGGGGGGGTGAGAGGGAGTGGGTGGGTGAGTGTGTCAGGGAGTGGGTGAGTGGGGTGGGTGAGTGGGTGGGTGAGTGGGGTGTGTGAGTGGGTGGGTGGGTGTGTGAGTGGTGGGTGGGTGAGTGGGTGGGGGGTGGATGAGTGGGTGGGTGGGTGGATGAGTGGGTGGGTGGGTGGTGAGTGGGTGGGTGGGTGGATGAGGGGGGTGGGTGGGTGAGTGTGGAGTGAGTGGTGTGTGGTGAGTGAGTGGGTGGGTGGGTGGGTGGTGAGTGAGTGAGTGGGTGGGTGAGTGAGTGAGTGGGTGAGGGAGTGGGTGTGTGGGTGGGTGGTGTGGGTGAGTGTGTGAGTGGGTGAGTGGGTGGGTGGGTGAGTGGGTGGGTGGGTGGGTGGGGTGAGTGGGTGGGTGAGTGGTGAGTGGGTGGGTGAGGTGTGTGAGTGGGTGGGTGAGTGTGTGAGTGGGTGGGTTAGTGAGGGGTGATTGGTGAGTGTGAGGGTGAGGGGGTGAGTGTGAGTGGTGAGTGGGTGAGTGTGAGTGGGTGAGTGGGTGAGTGTGAGTGGGTGAGTGGGTGAGTGAGTGGGGTGAGGGAGGGGGTGGATGAGTGAGTGGGTGGGTGAGTGAGTTAATGAGTGGGTGAGTGAGGAGTGGGTAGGTGGGTGAGTGAGTAGGTGGATGAGTGCGCACCCATTTAGCCCTCTATCCGGCCAAACAAAAGCGTTTAGGCATGCGGTGCTGGGCATGCGGTCTACATGACCCAGCCAACGCAGCCTTGCCTAGCGGAGGAGCTCACGAGGGACTTGTCCAGATCTTTCTGGGATTTATGAGCTCCTCACACAATCCAGCCTGGTTAAACCCAGGATGGGATCGTAGGCAGGCCAGCCTTAATGTTTTTAAGCGGCGAATATGTTCCATTAGGGGGGGGGTCCACTTTCGCAAGCGTAGAGAAGGAGGGAATGATTGTGGCCGAGAAGATCTGAAGCTTCGTGCGGAGCGACAGACCAGGTAGCTTCCACACAGCGTTACGCAGCGATGAAAAGATATTGCCGCTTGACTGATTCGGAGTGAGACCTCTGCTGTGTTAAACCGGAGCGGCATGCACATGTCCAGGTATGGGAAATTCTCCACTCTCTCCAACTGCCCATCACGATTGGGAGTTGTGGGGGTGGAGGTCCGATGATACAAAATACCCAGGCAGGTGCTTAGTTTGGTGGGTCTGATGGTAAGGCCCACACTCTTAGTGGCAAGCTCCAGGTTCAGCAGCAGCGCTCAAACTCTTTTGAGTGAGCAGCATTATCAGATCATCGGCATACGTAATGTGGTTGAGCAATAGGGAGCCATCCCTTGACGCACTGGGCATCGATCAGCCTCCATTGTATCTGTACCAGATGGAAATTCCTCTGGTACAGCCATCGAGGCTTCACGAACTCCGTGGTCAAAATAGATGTTCAATAATGTGGGAGCTAGAGGACATCCTGTTGCACACCAAGGTAAAAAGGGAATGGCTCTGACCCAGCCACGTAGTTTTACCCGGGGCAGCTCACCATCACGAAGGCCTTAATAATCGGAGCAGAGGGTCAGGGACTGCAAAAGCACGAACAGTGACCAGAGCCCAGTCTACTGATGGTATCATAGGCCTTAAACCAGGTCAATAAAGCAGAGATGTAGGTCTTGTTGGAATTCCCTACACTCTGCTGTAGCAGACGGACAGAAAATATGGCATCTGTGCAGGACCACCCTTTTCTTAAACCACATTGGGGCTCCGCAAGCCTGTCCTCAGGTGACTGGCAAAGCGATGTTGAATAGACAACATAGACAGACACACACAGACAGACACAGACAGATAAAGATCCCCCGTATAGCTTAACAGACTGTAGTGGCAAGTGCTGTTAGCGAGCACCTATGAAGGCCAGAACGGTACATACACAGCCACACAGACAGACACACAGACACAGACAGACACACACAGCCACACACAGAAACAACAACCACCATTTGCCACTAAGTGGTGTGGTGACATCACCACGACGCTTGTGCCAGCCACACACACAGCAAAACAGACAGCCACAGACACACACAGACACACGGACAGACACTGCCACACACAGACAAACACAGACACACA
>NW_026891144.1:0-48807 GCF_015708825.2 Lethenteron reissneri
AAAATAAAGTTTTTCACTATAAATCTCCTTTATATGCGTGGCATCGGTTTTATTTTATTATTCATTTCTGTTTTTCTGGAGTAAGAGTTTCATTTTTATCACATTGGTGTTTTAAATTAAATATGAAAAAAAAAATCCTAAAAATTGGAAAATTTAGGAAAAAAATTTTCAGGAAAATAAATTGTCACGCACAACGAGTCTGTGTGCAAAATGTCAGCTCGATTGGATCACGGGAAGTGGGTTAAAAAACGACCGAAAGACTTGCACGGTCGTAAGCAAGCAAGCAAGCGAGTGAACTTAATATAAAGGATTTAACAATTACAATTAATTCCCCCCCAACCCCCCATCGCTCGTGGCTTACTGGGTGGACGAACAAATTTATGAAGACGCAAAACCCTTTGTGTGTTTTTCACACCCGCCAAGCATTCGATGGGTTCGTAGCACCGATGCCAATCGACATAACACAGCTGGCGAGCGAAGCGATGGATCCACGATGTGTACACGAGTTTAGTTGCTGGGTAGTGAAGTGTTAAGTTCTAATTGCTGATGCCTCAGACGTATAGAAAATGGCTATTCCCACAAACTTTGCATCTGTGACCACCAGGACTTTGCGTGAAGGAATGACACAATGGACAGCGCATTTTCTCATTGACAATAGGTCGATTTCAAAATATCAATGTCCTGGTCACAAAAGCAAAGTTTGTGGGGCAGAATAGACATTGTCTGTACTTTGGAGGCATAGGCAATTAGGAAATAACACTTACTACCCAGGAACAAAAACTTGTTTTGCTACACCTGACCGTAGCCATGGAGTCAACATTGGGGGGGGGGGCAAATTTTCCAGGGGGTCCCAACAAAAAAATCTAAATTTGAAAACTAATTTCGTGCATAAAATATTTAAAAAATGCACCAACACATGAGATGGACTTGTTATGTATGTTTGACAATAATGTCTAATAGTGTCTTGTATTACATTGCTCTGTTTATACTTTTTTTTTTACCATTTCTTGTTTCATTGTATGTAATGGCAGAGATTAGGGATTAAAAAAGTACAACCACAACCACATTCATATGAACAAAAATCTATGCATTCATTTATATGAAGACAAGTCCACATATTGTGGCCAAGGTTTAGCAAATTGTTGTTTTTATTTTTCTCTCTCACAGCTCCGTCAACGAGCCCTTCCCCCCCTCCCCTCGCGTGACGCGTCAGACTGCGATGCCCCCCCTCTCGCCCCCCCCTCCCCCTCTCGCCCCCCCCCTCCCCCCTCTCGCCCCCCCCCCTCCCCCCTCTCGCCCCCCCCCTCCCCCCTCTCGCCCCCCCCCTCCCCCCTCTCGCCCCCCCCCTCCCCCCTCTCGCCCCCCCCTCCCCCCTCTCGCCCCCCTCACCCCTCTCGCCCCCCCTCACCCCTCTCGCCCACCCTCACCCCTCTCGCCCACCCTCCCCTCCCTCCCTCCCTCCCACCTCCCCTCCCCTCCCCCTCTCGCCCCCCCCTCCCCCCTCTCGCCCCCCCTCCCCCCTTTCGCCCCCCCCTCCCCCCTCTCGCCCCCCCTCCCCCCTCTCGCCCCCCCTCACCCCTCTCGCCCCCCCTCACCCCTCTCGCCCACCCTTCCCTCCCTCCCACCTCCCCTCCCCTCCCCTCTCGCCCCTCCCCTCTCGCCCCCCCCCTCTCGCCCCCCCCCTCTCGCCCCCCCCCTCTCGCCCCCCCCCCTCTCGCCCCCCCCCTCTCGCCCCCCCCCTCTCGCCCCCCCCCTCTCGCCCACCCTCCCCTCCCTCCCACCTCCCCCCTCCCTCCCACCTCCCCCTCTCACCCCCCCCCCTCTCGCCCACCCTCCCCCCCTCTCACCCCCTCCCCCCTCCCTCCCTCCCCTCCCCCCCCTCTCGCCCCCCCTCCCCCCTCTCGCCCCCCCTCCCCCCTTTCGCCCCCCCCCTCCCCCCTCTCGCCCCCCCTCCCCCCTCTCGCCCCCCCTCACCCCTCTCGCCCCCCCTCACCCCTCTCGCCCACCCTTCCCTCCCTCCCACCTCCCCTCCCCTCCCCTCTCGCCCCTCCCCTCTCGCCCCCCCCCTCTCGCCCCCCCCCCTCTCGCCCCCCCCCTCTCGCCCCCCCCCCTCTCGCCCCCCCCCCTCTCGCCCCCCCCCTCTCGCCCACCCTCCCCTCCCTCCCACCTCCCCCCTCCCTCCCACCTCCCCCTCTCACCCCCCCCCCCTCTCGCCCACCCTCCCCCCCTCTCACCCCCTCCCCCCTCCCTCCCTCCCCTCCCCCCCCTCTCGCCCCCCCTCACCCTCCCCGCCCCCCCCCCTCTCACCTGTGGCCGCGGTGCTGTGGGCGCAGGCGGTGAGAGCGAGAGAACAGGCGACACAGATGCCGGACGGGAACAACAACCCCCGAGGCGCCATCATCATGATCACCATCACCACCACCACCATCATCACCATCACCACCATCACAGTCTCCTCCTCCTCCCTCCTCTGAACGACACGGCGGACGTGGCGATGATGGCGGCTCTCCACACTCCTCCTCCTGCTGCTGCTGCTGCCTGCTGCTGCTGCTGCCTGCTGCTGCTGCTGCCTCCTGCTGCTGCTGCCTCCTGCTGCTGCTGCCTCCTCCTCCTGCTGCCTCCTCCTCCTCCTGCTGCCTCCTCCTCCTCCTGCTGCCTCCTCCTCCTCCTGCTGCCTCCTCCTCCTCCTGCTGCTGCCTCCTCCTGCTGCTGCTGCCTCCTCCTGCTGCTGCTGCCTCCTGCTGCTGCTGCTGCCTCCTCCTCCTGCTGCTGCCGCCTCCTCCTGCTGCTGCCGCCTCCTCCTGCTGCTGCCGCCTCCTGCTGCTGCTGCCGCCTCCTCCTGCTGCTGCCGCCTCCTCCTGCGGGAGATGAACCTGCAGGGCCGCCTCGTGCCGCGTCTCGCTATTTATACCCCGCGGGGTGTGAGGTGGGGGCTGGGGGGCAGATGTGGGGGGGAAGGGGGCGGGGCTAACAGGTGTGGGGGGGGGTGAGGTGGGGGCTGGGGGGAGATGTGGGGGGGAGATGTGGGGGGGAGGGGAGGGGGGTGACGGGGCGGGGCTAAGAGGTGTGGGGGGTGGGTGATGTGGGGGGGTGACGGGGCGGGGCTAACAGGTGTGGGGGGTGAGGTGGGGGCGGGGGGGCAGTGGGTGGGGGGAGGGGCGGGAGAGGGGCGGGGCTGGGGTGAGTGAGTGGGTGGAGATTCGTCACCACCACCAACAACAACACCACCACCACCAACAACAACAACACCACCACCACCAACAACAACAACAACCGCGAAGCCGCCTCTCACGACGTCTGCACGCCGCCATTACACGAAGAAGTCGACACCGCGGCTCCTGCTGCTGCTGCTGCTGAGAGCCGAGGCTGCTGTTGTTGTTGTTGTTGCTGGTGGTAGCCTTGACAGGCTGTTGGGGCAAGTGCTGTTAGCGAGTAGCAGCACCTATGAAGGCCGGCACGGCACACGAGGGGGTGGGTGGCCAGCACCACACCCGACCGCCTTTGTCTCCCCAGTTGGCGATGTTTACGCACCGCACCAGGTACTCATTCGAGGCCCAGTCGACCTAGGGGAGGCCCGGGACCGGTTCAGAGAATCGTCGCTGGTGTGGGTGGCGGGAATGGAACTGCGAGTGGAGCGGGTTCGTAACGCCGACGCGCTCACCGCTCCCGGGCCTCCCCTAGGTCGACTCAGCCTCAAATGAGTAACTGTTGTGGTGTGAACATCGCCACTGGGGAGACAAAGGCGGCCGGGTGTGGTGAATCCGAGTCCTGGGCGAACCCGGGTAGTACGGTTAGTTCTGAATCAACCGAGTAGAGGTCACAGCAGATACCTGCTGGCATTGACTTGATATCAAACCTATGTCGGGTCTAAATTTCGATGTAAAGCTTTCGTGACTGCAGGGATTCATCTTCTTGGTTCTTTCGGTAAAGTCACGTAGAAGGGAAATAATAAAATAATAAAAATAAAACATAATGAAATAATTCTCACGACGTTTCGGCCACAACGCAAGCAGCCGTCCTCAGGTGAAGAACATGTCTGTCAGATGCTGTCTTTCCACCACCATCATCACCATCACCACCCTCACCACCACAACCATCACCACCACCAACACCACAACCCTCACCACCACCATCATCACCATCACCACCACCATCATCACCACCACCATCATCACCACCACCATCATCACCATCACCACCATCACCATCACCACCACCATCATCACCACCATCACCACCATCATCACCACCACCATCACCGCCACCCTCACCACCATCATCATCACCATCACCACCATCATCACCATCACCACCATCATCACCACCATCACCACCACCATCATCACCACCATCATCACCACCATCATCATCACCACCATCATCATCATCACCACCATCACCACCATCATCATCACCATCATCATCACCACCATCACCATCACCACCACCCTCACCACCATCATCATCACCATCATCATCACCACCATCATCACCATCATCACCACCATCATCACCACCATCACCACCATCATCACCATCATCACCACCATCATCACCACCATCATCACCATCATCACCACCATCATCACCATCATCACCACCACCCTCATCACCACCACCATCACCACCACCACCACCACAACCCTCACCACCATCATCATCATCACCACCACCATCACCACCACCATCACCACCACCACAACCATCACCCTCACCACCACCACCATCACCACCACAAACCTCACCACCACCTCCTCCACCTCCGCTCCCCGTTCTTTGGTACTTGGCGGTGATTTTACCACAGCTAGGTGGTGTGAAGGCTTGCTAAGAGAAGGTTACGGACAGAGCTCGCAAACGGGTTTTGATTTCTTACCCCTCGTACCCGTACCCGGCCGCACCAGGGTCGCAAATGGGTACCCGTTCCCTACCCGTACCCTACCCAAAATGAGTGACAAACGGTGACTCACCGGTGACTCACGGCCTACCCGTACCCGGCCGCACCAGGGTCGCAAACGGGTACCCGTACCCAGCCGGGTATCGGGTAGGGTACGGGTATCGGGTACCCGGTTGCGACCTCTGGTTACGGAACACCCCCCGGTGTTATGGGTTAACATGGTTGAGCTCACTGGCAGATGCGCCAACTCACATTGCTGGCAGATGAGCCCCCTCCTCCCACCCCCCACCTTGAATTGCACAGATCTCTCAAGGATCTTTGAGCTGCTCCACAGTCTGAAGAAACCTAGGATGGATCATTGGCAGGACAGCCTGGATGTTGTTTGCCAGCCCATGTGTTCCGATAAAGGGGGGGGGGGGGGGGGGGGGAGTTCACCTTTCGCAAGCAGAGAGAAGAGAATGTGTAGTTGCGGCTGAGAATATCTGAATGTTATTGTCGTTCGCATAGAGCACAGCCGGTTTAAAGACAAATTCTAACGCCAATGGATTTAGAGTGAGGCCTCTGCCACCAAACCAGAGCTGACCATGAGCACACTGCTCAAATCACAGGTGCTCCTTCACCATCTTCACAGCAATCTCAGTACTCATTGAGAGTTGTGGAGTAGTGGAATGTCCGATGACGCTATATATCGGCAGATGTTTTTTGTTAGCAGGGTTCTAATCAGAGGTCGCAACCGGATACCCGATACCCGTACCCTACCCGATACCCGGCTACCCGTACCCGGCCGGGTACGGGTACGTGTACCCATTTGCGACTCTGGTGCGGCCGGGTACGGGTAGGCCGTGAGTCACTGGTAAGTCACCGTTTGTCACTCATTTCCCAACGTCTTGTCTCTTCTCACAATTCAAGTTCCTAGCATCAACCCACCCGTGCCTGCAACATGGCTTCATCCCAGAGGTCGCAATCGGGTACCTGATGCCCATACTTTAGTTGTTTACGTGGTGGTTTTAGTTACTGCAGCTACTATACTATTAACACTTCTTCCCTTTATTAATGCTACCCCTATCCCCTCCCTGTGATGCTGCTAATCCTGCATCATGCACAGACATAAGTAGTACTAATCACATACCTGCATTTCCCATAAATATGCTAAATTCCTCTTGATATGCAAATTATTTTGTCAAGACGCCCTTTCCCCTCCCTTCCAACCCAGCTTATATATATGCTCCAAGCACGTGTGCTGTTTCATTCAGACGCTGTCGCCTCGACAGACCTGGTTTCACCTGAGGACGGCTGCTTGCGTTGTGGCCGAAACGTCGTGAGAATTATTTTATGTTTTATTTTTATTATTTTATTACTTCCCTTCTACGTGACTTTACCGAAAGAACCAAGAAGATGTTTATGGTTGTCCCATCATATTTGCCGGCCACTAGTCATATTTGACAAGTCAATTGCATCCCCGGCGTTTGGCATTGCTGCTGCTTTGGCAGCTAGTTAGTCACTGGCGATGTTGCCGCAGTCCCACCCACACTCTCCTAGCGTCCACGCAACGCTCCCCTACCCCCCTACACCCCTCCCTTGCTCCCCCCCCCCTTCTCTCACCACCCATATAACCTCCTCCCACTTCAGCAAAACAAATTTCTTTTCCCACCCGATGACGATTGCTTGTGTTGCAAATCGAAACGTCGTGATTTATTTGATTTGATTTCTACCCACGTGACTTTACCGAAAGAACCAAAGAGTATAAATATCGTGAGTTTAATAATAAATAAATATGAGAATAAACGTTGTAGTTACTGTCCGGACCTGCGCGCCTTATTCGTACGTAAATGCAATTGTAAACCACGAGGCAGGTAGAACTCGTAACAGGTTTTATTATTAATCACTGTGGAAAGTCAATCTCAACCACCACCACCATCATACCAACTACCACCACCACTACCACAACCACCACCACCATCATACCAACTACCACCACCTCCATCATACCAACTACCACCACAACCATCATACCAACTACCACCACCACAACCACCACAACCACCACCACCACCGTGGTGGTAGTGGCCACCGTGCTGCACCGAGTGGTTCACTTCAGCGGCGATGTTGAAGGAGCGGTCGCGTGCGGCAACGTCGTTACAGACCAGGGCCTGTTTCAGGACGGGCTCCTCGTAGAAACAGCAGCCGAAGCTGCCGCGGTTGTGGTCACCACCGTCACCACCACCGTCACCACCGTCACCACCACCACCACCACCACACGGACGGTGCGAGCGTCTGCGCTTGAGAGCGTCGTGACCGGCGGGTTCCCGCCAACCGGCGGTGGGGAACCACTCGTTTGAGGCCGAGTCGACCTAGGGGAAGCCCGGGTCCCGTTCAGATAATCCCCATCACCGTGACGGCGACGGTTCAACCTCCTACCTTTGAGTTGCTGCTGCAGTGCAGGATCGCCTTGTGGGGGTGAGGGGGGGGGGAGCATGGGGTGGTGGGGGGTGGTGGGGGTGGTGGGGGTGGTGGGGGTGGTGGGGGTGGTGGGGGTGGGGGGGGTGGTGGGGGTGGAGGGGGTGGGGGGGGTGGAGGGGGAGGAGAGGGTGGAGGGGGTGGTGGGGGTGGTGGGGGGTGGGGGGGGTGGGGGGGGTGGGGGGGGTGGTGGGGGTGGAGGGGGTGGTGGGGGTGGTGGGGGTGGAGGGGGTGGAGGGGGTGGAGGGGGTGGAGGGGGTGGAGCAGGAGGTTGAGTAGCTGGAGGAGTAGGAGGAGTGAGTACGCTGGTCACCTTGCCGGTGCTGCTTCCCACGTAGGGGTTGGCGGAGCGCGCGGGGATCTCGCGTTCCACCACCACCACCAGCTCCTGCTGCTGCCGCTGCTGCTGCAGCTCCTGCTGCTGCTGCAGCTGCTGCTGCTGCAGCTGCTGCAGCTCCTGCTGCTGCTGCTGCCACAGCTGCTGCTGCTGCCACAGCTGCTGCTGCTGCTGCTGCAGCTGCTGCTGTCTGTAAATGTGGAGGCGGAGGTTCGGCCGTTGCTCTAACGACGGCACAGCAAGCGAGTCTCCGCGGGTCTCCATGAGTCTCTATGTATCTCTATGTACCATAGAGACTCATGGAGATACACAGAGACTCCACGCGACCACGGGGATTCTCTATGCAACGTCCTGTATCCGAGGCGAGGAAGTCAACGTCTCATAGCCACCGTGGCTCCCGTGAGTGTGAGGCGAGTCGGAGCTGTGAGGCTCAACTTGTCTGTTCATCGACGTAGGATGGATGACGCCTCAGGTGGACGCTCTGCGGACACTCACCGCTCACCACTCACCGCTCACCACTCACCACTCACCGCTCACCGCTCACCGCTCTCCGCTCTCCGCTCACCGCTCACCGCTCACCGCTCACCGCTCACCGCTCACCGCTCACCGCTCTCCGCTCTCCGCTCGCCGCTCGCCGCTCGCCGCTCGCCGCTCGCCGCTCGCCGCTCGCCGCTCGCCGCTCGCCGCTCGCCGCTCGCCGCTCGCCGCTCGCCGCTCGCCGCTCGCCGCTCGCCGCTCGCCGCTCGCCGCTCGCCGCTCGCCGCTCGCCGCTCGCCGCTCTCCGCTCACCGCTCACCGCTCACCAATCACCGCTCACCGCTCACCGCTCACCGCTCACCGCTCACCACTCACCAATCACCGCTCACCGCTCACCGCTCACCACTCACCGCTCACCGCTCACCGCTCACCGCTCACCGCTCACCACTCACCGCTCACCGCAGACTTGCAGAGCGAGCCGATGCCAATTACCGTCTCATTGCGGCCGTGGTGCTGGTGACGGTGGTGGTGGTGGCCGTGGTGGTGGTGGCCGTGGTGGTGGTGACGGTGGTGGTGGTAGACGTGGTGACGGCGTCCGTGGTGATGGTGTCCGTGGCGACGGTATCCGTGGCGACGACGTCCGTGGCGACGGTGTCCGTGACGACGACGTCCGTGGCGACGACGTCCGTGGCGACGGTGTCCGTGGCGACGACGTCCGTGGCGACGGTGTCCATGGCGACGACGTCCGTGGCGACGGTGTCCGTGGCGACGGTGTCCATGGCGACGACGTCCGTGGCGACGGTGTCCGTGGCGACGGTGTCCATGGCGACGAAGTCCGTGGCAACGACGTCCGTGGCGACGACGTCCGTGACGACGGTGTCCGTGGCGACGGTATCCGTGGCGACGCCGTACATCGTCCACGCCGCTTCCTGCCTCAGCCGTTGCAACTTGGCTCGTCGGTTTTGGAACCAAATCTTGACGAGGAGCCACACGGAGCGCAGCAACAAAACCAGCCAGCGGCGAGCGCCGGGTCTACGCGTGTCGGTGTCTGCGGGGACCACCCCCGTATCCGCTAAGATCAGTAGCGATGGTCTAACACCCTGACACGACCCCGTATCCGCTAAGATCGTAGCGATGGTCTAACGCCCTGACACGACCCTGTATCCGCTAAGATCGGTAGCGATGGTCTAACGCCCTGACACGACCCCGTATCCGCTAAGATCGGTAGCGATGGTCTAACACCCTGACACGACCCCGTATCCGCTAAGATCCGTAGCGATGGTCTAACACCCTGACACGACCCCGTATCCGCTAAGATCGGTAGCGATGGTCTAACACCCTGACACGACCCCGTATCCGCTAAGATCGGTAGCGATGGTCTAACGCCCTGACACGACCCCATATCTGCTAAGATCCGTAGCGATGGTCTAACACCCTGACACGACCCCGTATCCGCTAAGATCGGTCACTAAAGCCAACACCTACTTCTGCTCCTACCACCCTGGCGTTGAGGTTACCACCACGTGGCAGAGGTCGCAAACGGGTTTTGATTCCTTACCCGTACCTGTACCCGGCCGTACCCGGCCGTACCCGTACCCTAACCGTACCCGGCCGGGTATCAGGTAGGGTACGGGTACCGGGTACCCGGTTGCGACCTCTGGGATGAAGCCATGTTGCAGGCGCGGGTGGGTTGATTCTAGGAACTTGAATTGTGAGAAGAGACAAGACGTTGGGAAATGAGTGACAAACGGTGACTCACCAGTGACTCACGGCCTACCCGTACCCGGCCGCACCAGGGTACGGGTAGCCGGGTACCCGGTTGCGACCTCTGCCACGTGGTTGGTGACGGTGGCGGGAGAGTTACCTTGACCTTCTGCGGCGGAATGTTGATGGCGAACGCGAGCAGCAGGCGTCCACGTGGGTCCAGGTAAGGCTCGCCCAGGAAGGCCTCCTCCAGGCGGGCGCGCTGAGCTGCGCTCCGTCCGTCCGTCCGTCGGAGGTTGGGGCCGTCAAAGTCGCGTCCCGTCCGGGACGTCGCGAGAGAGGTCACGCCGGAGGAGAGTTGGTCAGAGCGCAGGGGGGAGGGGCGGTGGAATCGGTTGAATCGATTGTGAATTGTCCACGCCAATTCACAATCAGAGTCGCCATACTGCAGCAGCAGCAGCAGCTGCAGCAGCAGCAGCAGCAGCAGGAGCAGCAGCAGCAGGAGCAGCAGCAACAGCAGGAGGGAGAATCCGAGAAGCTGTCAAGCTCTTTGTGCGTCACAGATGTCCAGTAGCAGGGGCCACGGGGTAAGAAAGACAAATTTCCCCCGCCGTGTAGCCTCTAACAGACTCAGGGGCAAGTGCTGTTAGTAGCGAGTAGCAGCACCTACACAGACAAAGGTCCCCCGTGTAGCCTGTAACAGACTGTAGGGGCAAGTGCTGTTAGTAGCGAGTAGCAGCACCTACACAGACAAAGGTCCCCCGTGTAGCCTCTAACAGACTGTAGGGGCAAGTGCTGTTAGTAGCGAGTAGCAGCAAGTACACACAGACAAAGGTCCCCCGTGTAGCCTCTAACAGACTGTAGGGGCAAGTGCTATTAGTAGCGAGTAGCAGCACCCATGACGGGCGGCACGACACAGCAGGGGCTGGGTGTGTCCAGCACGACGCCCGACCGCCTTAGTCTCCCTGGCGGCGAGGTCTACTACACACCGTCACACCGCCCCCACACCGGCTACTCGTTTGAGGCTGAATCGAAACGACCGTCACCCGCACATACACCGAGTGAAGACGCTCCTGGCTCGCCGGTTCATCCCCTTGGGCGGCTCAGACTCCTCCCAGAGCCGCCGGCGCCGGGAGGAGGAGGCGGTGGGAGCCTCCGTGCCGTCCCATCGCGAGCGGCCGCTCCCCGCCGGGACGACGGGAAGGAACGCGCCGCGTGGGTTCCGCTCGATCCGACGGACGCCGCCGCCGCCGAGAGTCTCCGAGCTCGGAGCGCCGGGGCGGACCGGCGGAGCGCCGCACACCCCGACCCCGACCCCGACCTCATCCTCCGATACGTGGGGGGGGAGGGCGCCCCGCCCAGCGTCCCACCCCTCCCCGCCCACGTCGCCCGGAGCGCCGGCGTCACCCAGCAGCGAGAAGATGAGGAGATCCACCTCTGTCCAGGAGGTGGAGCCTCCTCCTCCTCCTGCTCCGTGGGTCGCGTCGGCGATGGACTCCGTGGAAGTTGAGGTGGCGCTGGAGGAGGTCATGCTGGAGGAGGTCACGCTGGAGGTCACGCTGGAGGTCACGCTGGAGGAGGTCACGCTGGAGGTCACGCTGGAGGTCACGCTGGAGGAGGTCACGCTGCTGGAGGTCACGCTGGAGGAGGTCACGCTGGAGGAGGTCACGGTGGTGGAGGTCACGGTGGAGGAGGTCATGCTGGAGGTCATGCTGGAGGTCACGCTGGAGGTCACGCTGGAGGTCACGCTGGAGGAGGTCACGCTGGAAGAGGTCATGCTGCAGGAGGTCACGCTGGAGGAGGTCACGCTGGAGGAGGTCACGGTGGTGGAGGAGGCGACGTCCCAGAGGTCCCCTCCGCGGGAACCCGGCAAAGCCTCGACTCCAATCGACTCCACGGGAGAGAGCTCCCAGTAGCCTCCGTGCCCCAACTCGTCTAGCTGATCACACGGGACAAACTCCCCCAGCGTGTCTAACTCATCACACGGGACACACTCCCCCAGCGTGTCTAACTGATCACACGGGACACACTCCATGGTGTCTAACTCCTCACACGGGACACACTCCAGCACCTTGTCCAACTCATGCCACCACGGGACACGTTCCAGCTGCTGTCCCTCCTCCACCTCCTCCACCTCCTCCCCCCCCACCACACCAAGCCCTTGCAGGGCAACGCTCCGCTGGTCTACGTGGAGCTGGCTGTGAGCGCCGCCACCACCGTGATTATGATGACGATGAGTCTCCACGTCCTCTGGGAGATCCATCGCTTCAACATTCACGGCATTCTCTGCCCTGGGGGGGGGGGAAGGGGCGGTTTGTTTAAAATAAAATTCTCTGGTTCAGCAAAAGGCCCCGGGGAGGGTGGAAGGAATAAAATACGAGTCAGTCGTCATCGTCCATATCGTTGTCATCATCTGCATCGTTCTTATAATCGTCCGTATCGTTGTGATTATCTACGTCCTAGATTTGAAGCTTTCGTGACTGCAGGGATTCATACTCTTGGGTTTTTTCCGGTAAAGTCACGCAGGTAAAGCAATTAATTAAAGTAAATAAATGAAAAGTTAATTAATAAAATAAATGTAACCAACTTTATTAATTTTGTTGTTTTCATCTATATATATAAAATTGCAAATCTGTCTGTCTGTCTGTGTGTCTGTCTGTGTGTCGCCGGACCATACGCAGTTTCATTGGACGAAATGTGAGGGATTTGCGAGACACGATTGGTCCGTTTGGTTTTCCACGGCGGTTGCCCCTGGCAACGGGTAGCGACGCATTCGCTGCAGGGTGGACGCCATTTTTAATTCCCGTTAAAAATATGCGCACGCATTAACACGCGACTCTGAGGTAAATTCATCAAAGTTTCACGTCCTCTTCACTCCCCCCCCCACCCCAATGTGTGCAATTACTATTATAGGGTCGGTAGATAATAAAATTATAGCGATTAGACAGTATTATTGTAGCGCGGGGGGGGGGGGGGTGGGTAACGGCCCCAGTACCCAGCCTCAGCCGGGTGGCCAATTTAGGCGAGGCCGGAGGCTCTGCACGGTACTAGGCCTCGACACCCCACCACACTATAGGCCGTACATACTACTGCACAGCGGCCGAGGAGATCGTGGCTGGGGGGGGGGGGGTAGCAGCCCATCTGTGTATATATGTAAGGTTATTAAGAAATATATTTTTCACCCGGGCAACGCCGGGTACTTCTGCTAGTTTATTGTATAAAAACTAAATTAATTTCTTTTATTTATGAAAACTAAATTAATTAGTTTATTTTATAAAATAATTAAATTAGTTGTTTTCACAAAATAACATTTTATTTTATGAAAACAACTAATTAATTTAGTTTTAATAAAAGAAAACTAAATAAATTTAGTTATAATTATTAACTAAATTAATTTAGTTGTTTGCATTTATTTTATTAATTTCGTTTTCATTTATTTTATTTTGTTTTACCTACATGACTTTACCAAAAAAACCAAAGTGTATTATCTATACCATAGTTTTCATGATCTTTATCACGATTATTCCTTATCATCATTATCCGTGTAATTGCTATCATCACGAATATTATCATTGTTCTAATTATCCTTGTTATTATCCTTATTGTTCATTATTGTAAATATTATCATTGTTGTTACCATTATTGTTCTTAATCTGTCATGATCATTATCATTATTAAACGAGGTCATTGCAAATTCACGTAGATAGGTTCAAATAAAATAACTTTTTTTTGTTATTTCAAATAACAAAAACATATTTTTTATTCAAAGAAAATAACACATTTTTTAAATAACAAAAAAGATAACAATTTTGTTTATTTAAAATAACACATTTTTTTTAGTTATTTATAATAACAAAATAAAATTTTATTTCAAACAAAATAACAAACACATATTTTTGTTTCAAAGAAAATAAAAAAAATTGTTATTTAAAATAAGACATTTTTTTGTTATTTAAAATAACAAAAGAAAAATTTGTTTCAAACAAAATAACAAAAACATAATTTTGTTATTTAAAAAATAACAAAAAAGATTATTAAAAAATGTGTTATTTAAAATAATATTTTCTTTGAACCTATCTACGTGACTTTACCGAACAACCCAAGAATATGAATTTCTGCAGTCACGAAAGATTTAAATCAAAATCAACAACAATAACACTTTAAGTGAATAAACAAATTAAAGTTTAAACCGCTAGGCCGAAGGCTTGAGGCCTACTAACCTACTTCTAGGCGAAGCCTGAGTGCTCAATGCCGCTGAACTGATGAAGGAAGTTCCATGAGAACATTGCCGCAGGAAACCCGATGATCTATGAAGCTCTTGAGCCCCGCACAGACACACAGACACATTGCAGCGATTCTTACTGCTAGCAACCTCCTGCTCATACCAGCCCGCAGGAGATTGTTGTGTCCGTGTGCATCCACATATGGGAGGGGAGGGGCTGGGTGAGGGGTTTGAGGGGCTGGGTGGGGCTGGGTGGGGAGGGGCTGGGTGGGGAGGGTGGGGAGGGGCTGGGTGGGGAGGGGCTGGGTGGGGAGGGTGGGGAGGGGCTGGGTGGGGCTGGGTGGGGAAGGGCTGGGTGGAGAGGGTGGGGAGGGGCTGGGTGGGGCTGGGTGGGGAGGGGCTGGGTGGGGAGGGTGGGGAGGGGCTGGGTGGGGAGGGGCTGGGTGGGGAGGGTGGGGAGGGACTGGGTGGGGAGGGGCTGGGTGGGGAGGGGCTGGGTGGGGAGGGTGGGGAGGGGCTGGGTGGGGAGGGTGGGGAGGGGCTGGGTGGGGAGGGGCTGGGTGGAGAGGGGCTGGGTGGGGAGGGTGGGGAGGGGCTGGGTGGGGAGGGGCTGGGTGGGGAGGGGCTGGGTGGAGAGGGGTGGGTGGGGAGGGTGGGGAGGGGCTGGGTGGGGAAGGCTGGGTGGGGAGGGTGGGGAGGGGCTGGGTGGGGAGGGTGGGGAGGGGCTGGGTGGGGAGGGGCTGGGTGGAGATGGTGGGGAGGGGCTGGGTGGAGATGGTGGGGAGGGGCTGGGTGAGGAGGGTGGGGAGGGGCTGGGTGGAGATGGTGGGGAGGGGCTGGGTGAGGAGGGTGGGGAGGGGCTGGGTGAGGGGTTTGAGGGGCTGGGTGGGGAGGGTGGGGAGGGACTGGGGAGGGCTGGGTGGGGGGTTTGAGGGGCAGGGTGGGGAGGGTGGGGCTGGGTGGGGGGCGGGAGGGGTGGGAGGGTTGGAAGGGGCTGGGTGGGGTGGGTGGGCTGGGTGGGGGGTGGGAGCGGGTGGGGCTGGGTGGTGAGGGGCTGGGTGGCGGAGGGTGGGAGGGGTGGGGTCGGGTGGGCTGGGTGGGGAGGGGCTGGTTCACCCCAGTGGTGCCCTATATAAAACTCAACGTTTAACCTACTCACGCCGGCTTTGCCCGCCCTCACAGTCGGGCATATTTGCGGAATACCACCACGCCGCCGGTGACCCTGAGCAGGCCATTGATGCGAGCAACCCGACGTGTTACTAGCAGCTCCCCTCCGCAGCAGAATGTGTTTGTTTTTTAGGTGAAAATAATCTCCCACGCGATTAGAGACTCAAGTCTCTAATCGCCGACTCTGGCGAGCAGAGAGAGAACTTTAAACGTCTTCACCACGTCCGAGAAGGACACACAACGAATTGTGTGCGGGAGAAGATCAATAACCGACAACCCCCTCGACGTTGAACGTGTTTACAAATCACATCGGGCGGTCACCCGTGGGTCAACCCATGGGGGGGGGGGGGGTGTAACCCTCATAATAATACTAAAGTATCCTTATCAGTAACATTATGATGACCATTGCTATTGCATTGTTGTTACACTTACACTGGTCAACACACTTGTTCTGGCATAAGGTATTCCAACGGGTTTAAGGTAATTTTGGGGGGGTGCTGATTCCAAATCTGGCATCAGTTTTTGTCTATCACATCAGGTTTTTGAGATATCAATGATTGCATTTTCAATAAAAACTGCAGAAGAAAAATATTAAATAATGTGGATATCTACATAAAATGATATTATAAACACACTATCCTAAACATACAGCACCATATTTTAACACTAAAGCAGTCACCGACTCGCAACAACTTGCAATCATAAGTGACAGAGTTAATTTCGGGTAAAATCAATGAAAATGGGGTATGCCGATAGCATAAAAATGAGATGTGATGGAGCAAATCTGAGATCAGATTTGGAATCGGCACCCTGAAATTAGTCTAGAACAGCTGCAAAAGTCCAGGCCAGAAAAACATGTATGTGTTGTTGTTGTTGACCAGTGTTCTCATTGTTTTATTGTATCATTACTGAACGAGGTTATTGCCTGTCAGGGTGACTGCCAACCCACCATGGAAGATATCTGGGGGCATCGTGTGGTCATCTTTCACCGTCTCTCTCTTTCACGACGCCAGACACACGGCAGGACGATTTGAAAGTGGCGGTTTCATCTCAATGTCAGCACCACGGACAGCGATGTCACACCTGGTGGTGATGATTGCTTGTGTTGCAGTCGAAACGTCGTGGGAATTGCATTGTTTTATATTTTTATTATTTTGTTTCCCTTCTACGTTACTTTACCGAAAGAAACAAGAATATTATATTAAACTTTGAAAAAAGGTAAATTAAATTATTAAATTAAACTATTTAACTAAACTATCTGATAATTTTTCTTCTTGGTTCTTTCGGTAAAGTCACGTAGAAGGGAAGTAATAAAATAATAAAAATAAATAAAACATAATAAAATTATTACTTCCCTTCTACGTGACTTTACCGAAAGAACCAAGAAGATGAATCCCTGCAGTCACGAAAGCTTTAAATCGATATTTTTACTATGTTCATTTGTGAACATTCATATGAAATTAATGGGTGATTTCCTTCAGATGCAGGCTTCAGCGGTAGAGGGATCAGCTCTCAATCTCAAGGTCGTGAAATTCAAATCCTGATTGGGGATTGACTCAGTCCATTTTCCCTCTGGGGTTAGTAGAGTTATTCTTGGTTCTTTCGGTAAAGTCACGTAGAAGGGAAATAATAAAATAATATAAATATAAAACAATAAAAATTCTCACGACGTTTCGACCGCAACACAAGCAATCATCATCAGGTGTGAAATCCACTTTTTTCAAATTTTCTTGCTGTGGATTTCACACCTGGTGCTGGTTGCTTGTGTTGCAGTCGAAACGTCGTGAGAAATGTTTTTGTTTTTTATTTTTATTGTTTTATTATTTCCCTTCTACGTGACTTTACCGAAAGAACCAAGAAGATGAATCCCTGCAGTCACGAAAGCTTTAAATCAAAATAAAAAATTGAGTTTATATTGGTTCTTTCGGTAAAGTCACGTAGAAGGGAAATAATGAAATAATAAAAATAAAACAAAATAAAATAATTCTCACGACGTTTCGGCCACAACGCAAGCAGCCGTCCTCAGGTGAAGAACAGGTCTGTCGGGGAGACAGCGACTGAATGAAACATTCAGACCTGTTCTTCACCTGAGGACGGCTGCTTGCGTTGTGGCCGAAACGTCGTGAGAATTATTTTATTATGTTTTATTTTTATTATTTCATTATTTCCCTTCTACGTGACTTTACCGAAATAACCAAGAAGATTTAGTTTAGAGTTTAGTTTTGAAAGAATCTCACGGCCTTCGCCGCATAAACCCGTCGGCGTTGGTGACAAGTGTCGCTGCAAAGACATGAAACGAATCCGCGACGGAATGAATGATCGATTGTGTTAATGATCTATCGTGTTCATGATCGATTGTCAATGCGGAAGAAAGCCAATCGGCGTCAAGGGGGGAGAGGCTCAGGTGGGAGGGGTCAGTTTGTCCATCCAGACATCACGTGACGGGGGACGCTGTTTGTCGATTTGAAAAATGTTTTATTCAAAACGCCGCAGCTCAATCCGAGCTCCAACAAATAAGACGCCGGTAAATAAACATGTCGCAGTTCATACGTGTTGACACAAATAAGACAACGGTAAATAAACATGTCGCAGTTCAATCCGAGCTCGATCCGTGCTCGAACACACAGACACAGGCAGAGCCGGCCCAGCCACTAAGCGACCCTTGCAATTGCAAAGGGCCCCGTGGCCAGCAGAGGGCCCCCTAGAGTCACTGCTAGCGAGTGGGTGAAAAAAATCATACATCAAAGGGGCCTCCAACCAAATTTTGCTTAGGGCCCCCAAAGGTCTAGGGCCGTTTCTGGACACAGGGACAGGTGAATTCAAATGTTCGACCTGAGCTCAAACACAAAAGACACATGGTGATGACGGTGGTGGTGGTGACGATGGTTGTGATGTTGATGACGGTGGTGGTGATGATGGTGGTGATGTTGATGACGGTGATGATGGTGATGATGACGATGATTGTGATGTTGATGACGGTGGTGGTGGTGATGATGATGGTGGTGATGTTGGGTGGTGGTGATGATGATGGTGGTGACGATGGTTGTGATGTTGATGACGGTGGTGGTGATGATGGTGGTGACGATGGTTGTGATGTTGATGACGGTGGTGGTGATGATGATGGTGGTGGTGATGGTGGTGATGTTGATGACGGTGATGATGGTGATGATGACGATGATTGTGATGTTGATGACGGTGGTGGTGGTGATGATGATGATGGTGATGATGATGGTGATGATGATGGTGGTGATGGTGATGTTGGATGGTGATGATGATGATGGTGGTGACGATGGTTGTGATGTTGATGACGGTGGTGGTGATGATGGTGGTGGTGATGGTGGTGGTGATGATGATGATGGTGGTGATGATGATGATGGTGGTGATGGTGATGTTGGATGGTGGTGATGATGATGGTGGTGACGATGGTTGTGATGTTGATGACGGTGGTGGTGATGACGGTGGTGGTGATGATGATGATGGTGGTGATGATGATGGTGGTGATGGTGGTGGTGGTGATGATGGTTGTGGTGATGGTGATGATGGTGGTGATGGTGGTGGTGGTGATGATGATGGTGGTGATGGTGGTGGTGGTGATGATGGTTGTGGTGATGGTGGTGATGGTGGTGGTGGTGATGATGGTTGTGGTGATGGTGGTGATGATTATGGTGGTGATGATGATCATGGTGGTGGTGGTGACGATGATGGTGGTGGTGGTGATGATGATGATGATGATGGTGATGATGGTGGTGGTGGTGGTGATGATGGTGGTGACGATGGTTGTGATGTTGATGACGATGATTGTGATGATGATGATGGTGATGATGACGATGATTGTGATGTTGATGACGATGATTGTGATGATGATGATGATGGTGGTGGTGATGGTGATGTTGGATGTTGATGATGATGGTGATGATGGTGGTGACGATGGTTGTGATGTTGATGACGGTGGTGATGATGATGATGATGGTGGTGGTGGTGATGGTGATGGTGATGTTGGATGGTGATGATGATGGTGATGATGGTGGTGACGATGGTTGTGATGTTGATGACGGTGGTGGTGATGACGATGATGATGATGGTGGTGATGATGATGATGGTGGTGATGGTGGTGGTGATGATAGTTGTGGTGATGGTGGTGATGATGATGATGGTGGTGGTGGTGATGATGATGATGATGGTGGTGGTGATGATGATGATGGTGGTGATGATGGTGGTGACGATGGTTGTGATGATGGTTGTGGTGATGGTGGTGATGATGATGATGGTGGTGGTGATGATGATGATGATGGTGGTGGTGGTGATGATGATGATGATGATGGTGGTGGTGATGATGATGATGATGGTGGTGATGATGGTGGTGGTGGTGATGATGGTGGTGACGATGGTGGTGATGTTGATGACAGTGATGATGGTGATGATGACGATGATTGTGATGTTGATGACGGTGGTGTTGGTGCTGACGATGACAGCGATGACGACGGTGGTGGTGGTGATGATGGTTGTGGTGATGATGGTGATGATGATGATGGTGGTGACGATGTTGATGACGGTGGTGGTGATGATGATGGTGGTGATGATATTGGATGGTGATGATGGTGGTGGTGGTGGTGATGTTGTTGGTGGTGGTGGTGGTGATGATATTGGATGGTGATGATGTTGGTGGTGGTGATGTTGGATGGTGATGATGGTGGTGGTGGTGATGATGGTGGTGGTGGTGATGTTGGATGGTGATGATGGTGGTGGTGGTGATGATGATGATGATGATGGTGGTGATGTTGGATGGTGATGATGGTGGTGGTGGTGATGATGATGATGATGATGGTGGTGGTGGTGGTGATGCTTGGTGGTGGTGATGGTTGGTGGTGGTGGTGAGGAGGAACCCGCACCACCGCCACCTCGTCACTGGCCGTACATCTCAACCTGTGACTGCGCCTGGGGCTCTGGACAGCACCACCGCGTGGTCACCGTCCACACTCCTCCTCCTCCTCCAAATCCCTCCTCTTCCGACTCTTTCGAGCAAGCGTAACGAAGCGCACAAATAGAGAGGACGAAGAAGAGGGGGAGGACGATGATGATGACCCATGGCAGCCACGTCCTGATGCCTCTGCTTCCTGCGCTCCTCCTGCGACTGGAGAGAAAAAGAGAGAGCGAGAGAGTGAGTGAGAGAGTGAGTGAGCGATGAGAGAGATAGTGAGTGAGCGAGGAGAGCGAGTGAGAGAGCGAGTGAGAGAGCGAGGAGAGTGAGAGAGCAAGCGAGAGAGCGAGTGAGAGAGTGAGCGAGCGATAGAGAGCGAGCGAGGAGAGCGAGAGAGCGAGCGAGCGAGAGAGTGGAGAGAGAGAGCGAGAGAGCGAGCGAGCGAGAGAGTGGAGGAGAGCGAGGAGAGCGAGCAAGAGAGCGAGCGAGCGAGCGAGAGAGTGGAGAGAGGCAAGAGAGCGAGCGAGCGAGAGAGTGGAGAGCGAGAGAGCGAGCGAGCGAGCGAGAGAGTGGAGAGAGCGCGAGAGCGGCAAGAGAGCGCGCGAGCGACGAGCGAGAGAGTGGAGAGAGCGAGAGAGCGAGCAAGAGAGCGAGCGAGCGAGCGAGAGTGGAAGAGAGCGAGAGAGCGAGCGAGCGAGAGAGTGGAGAGAGCGAGAGAGCGAGCGAGCGAGCGAGAGGTGGAGAGAGAACGGAGAGAGCGGAGAGCGAGAGAGTGGAGAGGGAGAGCGGAGAGAGAGAGAGTGCTGGTGGTATGTGAGGAGAGAGAGAGACTCAGCGTCGCCTCCCGCCGCCCGTTACCTTCCACCGTGACCTTGTTGAGGGTCGCGACCTCCCCAGGCCCGTGGGCACGGGGCGTGGTGGCGACCAGGTGACGCGGCGCTCACAGCCGTCCACGCTCCACGTGGCCCCGCTGGAGATCGCCGTCCCGGCCTGAGGGCGGTGGGGGGGACACGGTGGGGTCACGGTGGGGGGGGGGGGGCGGTGAGGGGGGGGGGTGGGGGGGGGGTGGGGGACACGGTGGGGGTCACGGTGGGGGGGGAGGTCACGGTGGGGGGGGGTCACGGTGGGGGGTCACGGTGGGGGGGGGTCACGGTGAGGGGGGGGGTCACAGTGGGGGGGGGGGTCACGGTGGAGGGGTGATGGTGACACTGACGGGGTACCTCTCTCCACTTGTGGGTGGCTATCCCGGCGGACGAGGTGGCGCTGGTCACCTGCACGATGGCGGTGGTGGTGGTGGCGCTGGTGTTGATGGTGGTGGCGCTGGTGGTGGCGCTGGTGCTGGTGCTGGTGGTGGTGGCGCTGGTGCTGGTGGTGGTGGTGGTGCTGGTGCTGGTGGCGCTGGTGTTGAGCAGCTTCACGTCGTGCGCGTCTGGCGAGGAAGACAGACGATGAGCGCGACGCTGGAGAGGCGCCATGCGGCTGAAAGCAAGTGGCCTCCAGACGGCGTGGGTTCGACGCCTGGGCCCGGGGCGTCTCTCCCTCTCATAGCAACAACGACAACAACAACAACAACAACGACGACGACGACGAGAACAACAATCACTCGAACGCACGACGCGCAATTCCGTCCCGGGATATCGGCGGCGTCTTAAAGAAATCCGCTCGAAAAACTTCCACCTCCCTTCGTGACGTCTCCACCTCCTCCTCCTCTGTCACAACAGACACGCGGCCTCACGCAAACTCCCCCTCCCTCTCCCCCTCTCCCCCCCGCCGCTCACAGTTCACCAGCAGCTCCACGCTGGCGCTGAGAGGTCCCCGGACGCCGCGGACGCGGCAGCCGTAGGTGCCGCTGTGGCCGCCGCGGGTGACGGCGGGCAGGGTGAGCGTGTCCCCCCCCGCTGTGGCCGCGTGGCCGTAGTGCACCCACGTCGGGGAGCTCTGACGGGCGGGGGGGGGGGGGCGCGGGGAGGGGGGGAGCGGGGGGGGGAGGGGGGGAGGGGGGATGTCTCCCGCGGCGTCGCCATTGTGAGCCTCGTGCTGTGGGCAAACGCTCGATTTGCTGCCCCAGGCTGACAGCCGCAAGGCTGCCCCCCGTGACTGCCCCCCGTGACTGCCCCCACACTCCACCTCACACTACCACAAGCTGCAGCAATGGCCGACAGCGGCGGTGGTGGCATCGCCGCCGCCCACAACTCTCACGCTCAGCAGTCATCATCATCGTCATCATCATCATCGTCATCATCATCATCATCGTCGTCGTCGTCGTCATCATCATCATCATCGTCATCATCATCATCATCATCGTCGTCGTCATCATCGTCGTCGTCATCATCATCGTCATCATCGTCATCATCATCATCGTCATTATCATCGTCATCGTCGTCATCATCATCATCGTCATCATCATCGTCATCGTCGTCATCATCATCATCGTCATCATCATCGTCATCGTCGTCATCATCATCATCGTCATCATCATCGTCATCGTCGTCACCATCATCATCATCGTCGTCATCATCATCATCACCGTCATCATCATCATAATCATCATCATCATCGTCATCATCGCCGCCTTCTCACCCGGTAGAAGTGGACCTGGGGAGGGGGGAATCCATCAGCACGGCACCTCAACACGACCGTGTCGCCCTCCGTCACGGCGACGCGTGGAGACTCCAGGATGAGGGACACCCTCCCGGGTGGATCTACACATCCCCCACCGCCCGCAGACATTCACATTGTCCTTGAAACATGATGGCAGATTACTGCTGGTCCTTGATGAGAGACATTCCACAAGCTGTACATCGGAGATCGTCAAAGAAGAGATCGTTTATGCAGATGCAACATCACGATTGTGAATGACCTTTCAGTACATATTTTTGTTATCTTCACAATTCAATTTTTACACGGTAATATGCATTCACTCACATTAACATGCAGTCACTCTCACAACTTTGTGCTACGGCTCATTAAATGTTTGTTTCATTATTATTGTATATTGTATCTTATCTTATTCTTGTATGGATGTCTGTTTAGCTATTCGTATATGAGCATAAATTTGCTGTTTTTTATTGAAAATGTAATATTTGATATCTCAAAAACCTGATGTGATAGACAAAAACTGATGCCAGATTTGGAATCAGCACCCCAAAACAAAACCGTTGGAATACCTTATGCCAGAAAAAGTGTGTTGACCAGTGTTATCAGAGTGTGTTTTTTGTTTACATTTTGACCGCAAGTATTGTGGTTAATGCAGTTACACGAATCCTCGTAAAAAGGTTTCAGTTTTGTTGCCAGAAAAAAGGGGAAAACCCCTATTATTACTATTATTACATTTTGGTACTGGCAAAGAAGGTCTAATGATGTATTTTTGTTGTCCATGTCATGCACATCCGTCTGTGGAGTGACTCATGCAGCCAGCTGTGGCTGCAGGGTTCTGGTAGTACATATTGTGAAAATTCCGTCACAGTTCCAATGATCGCTGTTTCATTGCTTTCATGGCTTTATTTTGGTGATTTCGAAAAGTGTATTGGTTTAGCCATGTTTGTGTTGTTGTAGTACAGAGTTAGACTGATGGCCTTAATCTAAGTTGTCTTGTGGTTGTTGTTGTTGGTTGTTTCACAGCGTTGGTGTACGGTGTATTTTCTGCAATATTTTCCTGTCTTTTCTTGGATTTTCTGTTTGCACTCAGTCACACATTCACTTTAAGATGTTTTCTTGTTCATGTTTTAGTTTTTTGTCTGTTGCGGTTGCACCCGATTCAAGAGCCGAATGGCTCACAGGGCTACACCTAATCAATGAACTTGAACTGTCGTGTACGCGTGTCTGTTGTGTCTGCTGTGTTCCGCCCGTACTCACAATGCACCGTCACGTGAATCGTCTCCGAGGCAACGGTCTCGCTCCGGCCGCCCGGCATGGTGTAGTTGACCACGCAGCGATACCCGGCTCCCACGTCCCGCCTCTGCAGTTGGTAGTGCAGGACGGACGTCACGGCGAAGGTGCCATCGGACTCCGTCGCCACCTTCCTCGTCACTTTCACGTCTAGCGGCGCACACACACAGACAAAGATCCCCCGCGTGGCCTTAACAGGCTGTAGGGGCAAGTGCTGTTAGCGAGTGTCACACGAGGGGGTGGGTGGCCAGCACCACGCCCTGCCGGCTTTGTCTCCGCAGTGGCGATGTTTACTCCCTGCAACACGTAGCAGTATACACTACACTATACATTACACTATACACTACACTATACACTACAATACACTATACACTACACTATACACTACACTACGCACTACACTACTATACACTACACTACTATACACTACACTATACACTACATTATACACTACACTACTATATACTACACTATACACTACACTATACACTACACTGTACACTACTATACACTACACTACTATATACACTACACTACACACTACACTATACACTACACTACACACTACTATACACTACACTACACACTACTTTACACTACACTATACACTACTATACACTACACTATACACTACACTACACACTACTATACACTACACACTACTATACACTACACTACTACACTATACACTACTATACACTACACTACTACACACTACACTATACACTACACTATACACTACACTACACACTACTATACACTACACTACTACACTATACACTACTATACACTACACTACTACACACTACACTATACACTACACTATCGCAGACATATTCACCGACAGATACGTGTGTAGTGCCATAGGAGGGGAGGGGCTGCTGGAGGCTCTGGGATCCGAGGCAGAGAAGCCCTCGGCGCCAGGCGCTGGGATCCCAGGCACCCCAGACAGTTAAGCCCCTTGGCGCCACCAACAGGGGGGCTGTGTGTGCTCTGTGGGATATCTGGGGGCGCACACAACCCCACCCCTCGTTGGGCACGAGGCATAAAAGGGCAGCTCCCTGGCCGATCGGGGCCAGTTGTAGCTCAAGACCCGAGACCAGCCAGCTTAGGACCCTGTACCCCCTCGTCCCGCTTGTCCTTGTAAGGGCCGGGACGCTGTGAGGGCCAGTGGTGGGACTCTGGGACTCCCGGCTCTACGTCCTTGTGAGGGCGAGTTCCGAGGAAGCCAGAGTCCAGACCCGCACCTTGGCTGGGTCGGGTTAGGTAGCCTCCCCTAGGGTAGTTGTAGCCGGAGGACCCCAGAGTGTAGCCAGAGCAGTGTACCTAGGCTGTGTACCTAGGATGTGTACCTAGGCTGTGTCGCTAGGCTGTGTACCTAGGCTGTGTACCTAGGCTGTAACAGAGTATCAGGAGTGTTGGAGTGTTGTATTGTAATAAAGAAGTTACCTCTACAAGTGTCTCCGGAACCCATTACACATTCACCAGCGGATATTCACCGACAGATACATTCACCAGCAGATCTACCTACCAGGTGATGGCCGCAGGGGCAGGGAATCCTTGTACCAGGTGATGAGGGGCTCTGGGTAAGCGTTGCGCACAAAACATTCACCGATCTGCAAGAGAGGGAAACAGACCAACACATGCAACAAAGATCCCCCGTGTAGCCTTAACAGACTGTAGGGGCAAGTGCTGTTAGCGAGCAACTATGAAGGCCAGAACGGCACACGAGAAGGTGGGTGGCCAGCACCACGCCCGGCCGCCTTTGTCTCCCCAGTGGCGATGTTTTTACGCACTGCACCAGGTATTTATTTGAGGCTGAGTCGACCTAGGGGAGGCACAGAACCTCTTAGCGCGTCGCGCCACGAACCTGGCGACCCAAGTTCGATTCCCACTCACGGCCAACATCAGTGACGATTATCTGAACCGGTTCTGAGCCTCCCCTAGGTCGACTCAGCCTCAAAGGAATACCTGGTGCAGTGTGCACACATCGCCACTAGGGAGACAAATGCAGCCGGGTGTGGTACACTACTACACTACTATACAATACACTACTATACAGTACACTACTGTACACTACTATACACTACTATACTATTCACCACTCTACTATACACTACTATACTACACACTACCCTATACACTAATATACACTACTATACTATACACTACTATACTATACCATAATATACTATACACTACTCTACTATACACTACTATACTCTACACTACTATACTATACACTACTATACCATACACTACTATACACTACACTACTATACACTACTATACAGTACTATACACTACACTACTATACACTACACTATACACTACACTACTATACATTACACACTACCACACTACACTACTATACACTACACTACTATACACTACACTACTATACACTACACTATACACTACACTATACACTACACTACTATACACTACACTATATACTACACTACTATACACTACACTACTATACACTACACTATATACTACACTACTATACACTACACTACTATACACTACACTACAATACACTACACTACTATACACTACACTACTATACACTACACTACTATACACTACACTACTATACACTACACTACTATACACTACACAACCACACTACACTATACACTACACACTACACTATACACTACACTATACACTACACTATACACTACACTATACACTACACTATACACTACACTATACACTACACTATACACTACACTAGACACTACACTATATACTACACTACTATACACTACACTATACACTACACTACTATACACTACACTACTATACACTATACATTACACACTACCACACTACACTATACTACTGTAATGCGGGCGTAAACGGCCTCGCGGATATGATGTAACTGGGGGTGGAGTTAGGTCACGTGGGGGGAGAAGAGAAAGCTCTTAAGGGCGGTAACCGGAAGAGACGAGGGGAGAGTGTGAGAATAAAGACGGGAGGAGGCCACGCAGGTGGAGAGTGGCACGATCGCCACACGACGGGACTCGGCACCATTGGCCAGCGGTGTCCGGGCACGGGGGAACCAGAGAGCAGCGGTGGGGCTGCAGAGAGAGCAGCTGAGAGACTGCACCAGAGGCGGAGAGGCTGAGAGGAGAGCCAGCAGCGCAGCTGTATCGGGAGCGAGGAGAAAAGGCTACGTGAGCGACGGCAGCTGCCAAGCTGGAGACGGAGAAGGCTCTGAGCGAGGGCCGTGTGGGGCAAAGTTGTAAAGAACCCAAATAAAGGACAACGGAGACAGACAGTGAAAGAGTCCTTTATTACACTGGTGTCAGAAGTTAAACGGCATGTCAAAACAGCTCAGAAGAAAGAATATTCCTGCACCATCGTCTGCTACATCATCCGACGACGACGACCTTCCTCAGGCAGTGGACCTGCCTACGATGGAGGAGGAGATCCGAGCGGGAACGAGTACGGGTCCGGGAGGTTAAGATGTCGCCGCGTCGGTGGACCCGTCCGCGCCGGAGGACGCTGACTTACGATGGAGGCAGATGGCGGAGCAGCTGGAGACCTTGAAAACCGTACTGGTGCAACTGTGCGACCTCGTCACGCCGGCGACGGCGTCGGGGAGGCCCGGGGGTGATCGGCAGGCCGCGGTCTTGCCTGCGCTGCCAGCGCCATCTGCCACGCGGCACGAAGACGCCATCTTGGGCGTGGCAAGAGAAGAACGGCGGGAAGCCGCCATCTTGCGCCCTCCGCGGTGGGGGGCCGCCATCTTGGACACGTTGCGGTGCGACGCCATCTTGAATATGCCACACGACGAGTCACCTGCAGAAGACGGCGCAGCAAGGAGTCGCAGCCGTCACTTGACAACTGTAAAAGAATTCTCCATCGGTGGCGACTGGAGTGCTTTCGCCTGCAGATTTTTGGCGGCGGTGCGCTCCGCCAGGTGGACTGACGCAGAGGCCCTGGAAGTTCTGACAACTCTTCTCGATGACGAGTCGGTGCGATTCTTCCGTTCTATAAAGGCCGAAAAAAAGAAGACCTTGAGAGGAGTTTTTGATGAGATGGCGGATGCGTACGAGCCGCCGGATGATGCTCACCGCCGGTTCGTTCAACGCCAGCGGGCACCCGAAGAATCGCCGGTGGCATACAGGGGTGCTGTCTTGGAGTTAGCCATGGCCGCATACCCGGAGACGGAGCCTGACCTACTCGAACCCCTAATTTTGGGCAAGATGCTCGAGCTGTCCAGGGATTTGGGGATCCCTATGCCGGTGTGTGGCCATGAAAAGCTGACATCCCGGGCGGCCGCGAAGTGTCTTGATGCCCAATTTAATCTACGCCGCTGGAAGCAAGTCACGGCGTGGACGGGGGGGCCCATCCTCAAGCGAGGTGCCTTGGCGTGGGATCCCAAGAAGGCGGTGTACGTTCCTGACGGGGGGGGCCCGCAGGAGCTGACAGCCGCCTCTGCGTAGTGGTCGGCCCGCGGTGGACCGGGGCCGCGATCTGCGCCGCCGACGCGGGAGCGTCGGGATGGGGGGCCTGCGGTGCGGCGCAACGACATCGAGTGCTTCCGCTGCGGTCGTAAGGGCCATTACGCCAGGGACTGCTGGGCCCGTATCCCAGGACCGCCCCAGCAGGATGCCTCGACAGCGGACGTGCCGAGAAAGGACCCTCCTGGAAAGGCAAGTCGGTGCGCACCAGACACCCGGCAAGGCTTGACACCTCATTCATCACCATTGCCACGCGATCCGGGTGTTGTTAATAACGGGAGGCCATCGACTGGGCCATGTCGCTCAGTAACGCAGTGGCGTAAATTGGCACGGCGGGTTTTCGCGGCCGCTACTGGTTCGTCCACTGTCCCGGGTTCTATACAGGGGGTTGACGTGCGCATTTTAGTGGACTCCGGTGCGTCCACGACCATTATATCGGATGTCATTTTTCATCTGTTGGGCATCCCACCAGAGGCCGTGCGTCCGGTTTACGATTCCTGCGTTGCGGCAAACGGGGGTAGCATAGGCATTGTGGGCCAGGTGGACGCTAATATATCTATCGGGGGAGTGTTGCCCTCGGGAATTGTATTGATCTCGAGGTCCCTTGCGGTTCCATGTTTGTTGGGAACTGATTTTCTGGCCAAAATGCCCATTCTAATTAGAGTTAATCAAAACTGTATCGCATTACCGGGGGGTCGAAAAATTACTTTTCTGCCGTCGCCCTGGGGGCGACCTGCCCCGGTCTGCCAGGTGCAGGCGTTGTCCGAGGTATCTGTTGATATTCCACCTGGCTCGCAGATGCTTATCCCCTTGCGATATCGGAAACCTGTACCTGGTCGGGAGGGAGCAACTGGGGTTTTGTTATCGCCGTCCGCTACCATAACGGGCGGATCGGTGCTCGTCGGGGCGCAGACTATTATCCGGCCGGACCAGCAGCCATTTTTGCAGGTGCTTAATGGGAGTACGGAAAATGTGTGTGTGCCGGCTGGAACGGTTGTGGCACATGCCACTACGGCGTTTACAGCCCAGGATTATCTGGGCCGCCGGGAGATGGTTGCCAGGGTTTCGGGCCCTGCGGCCCCAGATAATCGCTGGATCGCCGAACTGTGCGGGGAAAATTCTTCCCTTTCCGGGAAACAGCGTTCCGCGCTTCGCGCGCTATTGTTGAGTTCTTCCGATGTGTTTAGCTCCGACGATCTGGACTTGGGACGCACCTCCCTGCTTTCCCATCATATTGACACAGGGGACGCTGCTCCTATTCGGTTGAACTCGCATCGGATGAGTCCGGCGGAGCGAGATCATGTGCGAGGGGCAGTGGATGACATGTTGGCTGCGGACATAATATCTCCATCTATCAGCCCATGGGGCGCGCCTGTTGTCTTGGTTAAAAAGAAAGACGGGAAATTGCGATTTTGCGTGGATTTTCGGAAATTAAATAAAGTGTCCGTGGCAGATGCGTACCCCCTGCCGCATATGGACGATTCCCTCGATGCCTTGTCGGGGGCTAAATTCTTTTCGACGCTGGATCTCTCTTCGAGATTCTGGCAGCTTCCCTCGATGAGTCCTCGCGGGAAAAGACTGCTTTCCGTACGCCGCAGGGGTTATTTTAATTTAATTGTCTTCCGATGGGGTTGAATGCTGCCCCCGCCACATTTCAGAGGTTGATGGAACTGGTATTAACGGGGTTGCAGTGGGAGACATGTCTGATATATTTAGACGATATTATCGTCTTCAGCCGCACATTTGACGAACATTTACTGAGGTTGGAGGCGGTGTTCGCCAGGATGCGCTCCGCCAATCTGAAATTTAAACCTAAGAAATGTCACCTACTGCAACGGTCCGTGCGCTATTTGGGACATATAGTTAGTGCAGACGGGGTTGTCACGGATCCGGACAAGACGGCGTGCGTCCGTGACTGGCCAACCCCGGCCACGGTGGGGGATGTGCGTCGTTTTTTGGGGTTTGCCTCATATTATCGTAGGTTTGTTCCCAACTTTGCAACGATCGCGAGGCCTCTGCACCTCCTTACGGGTAAAGGACGGAAATTTGATTGGGGACCACCGGAGGAGGCGGCGTTTCAAGGCCTGCGCGATCGGTTGGCTACGGCGCCGACGTTGGACTATCCAGATTTTGATCACCCCTTCATTCTGGATACGGACGCGAGTGACACGGGCATTGGGGCCGTGTTGCCACAGTCCAAAGGTGGTGTGGAGCGCGTGGTGGCGTACGGTAGCTGGGTTTTGTCCCCCGCCGAAACCCGCTACTGCGTCACTCGCCGGGAACTTTTGGCTATTGTCTATTTTCTCCGCCAATTTCGACCGATCTCTACGGCCGTTCATTTATTGTGCGCACGGATCATGCGGCTTTGCAGTATGCCCTGAAGGTGGACCAGCCATCCGGCCAGTTGGCGCGATGGTTGGACACGCTGCAGGAGTTTTCCTTCCAAATTCAACATCGGAAGGGGGTGCGTCACGCCAATGCGGACGCGTTCTCTAGGTTGCCGCAGCGATCCCCTTGCGCGTGCGCGTCGGGGACGCATAGGTGTACGCCGATCCAACAGCCCCCTCGGCCTGTTGCGTTGGCGGTCGAGGTGCCTGAGGCTCCAGAGTGGCCCGGACCGGCCGATGGCATTTTTAACCTTCCAAGGGCTGTATGGATTCGTGAACAAATGCTGGATGACTCATTGGGGACCCTGCGGAGTCGAGCTGCGAAGGAGAGTGGGGGACTGGGTTCCGGCGGTACGCCGGGAACCGCTCTCCGCGACGGACTGCTGATGTGGAGGGAAGGGTTACAGGAACGCTGGCGTCTTGTTGTACCGGCATCCTTGCGGTACGAATTGATTAGGACTCTGCATTGCGACACGCTACTACATCTGGGGGTGCAGAAGACCCTATTGACGTTGCAGCGAGATTACTTTTGGCACGGCATGACGACGGATGTCGTCGGGCACGTTCGCGCGTGTCCCGAGTGTGCCCGGCAGAAGCCGCCTAAACACCCATATATACCACCAATACAGTCTATTCAGGTGTCTCGAGTTAATGAGCTGGTGGCGTTAGATATTTTGGGACCCTTCCCGCCATCCGCTAAGGGGAATAAATACTTGCTAGTTGGGGTGGAGTACCTCTCCCGCTGGCCGATGGCCTGGCCCTTGCCCGACCAGTCGGCGGCGTCTATTACGGACGCCTTTCTATTCGGGTACGTTATGGACAAGTGGGCGCCGGAGAGGCTCCTCACGGATCAGGGCCGAAATTTTTCTTCGAAATTGTTGGGGGAGGTGTGCGCGGCTCAGGGAACTAAAAAGATCCGGACATCCCCCTCCCACCCGCAAACGGATGGCATGGTTGAACGGCTGAATCGGACTCTGTCCGCCATGCTGTGTCACACGGTGAATGAAAAACAAGCGGATTGGGATTTGCATATCCCTGGGGTACTCTCGGCGTACCGGATGACGCCGCATGCGTCTACGGGATATTCGCCGTTTTTTTCTTATGTACGGTCGCGAAAATGTGCCGCCGATGGATGTGCAGTTGGGGACAGGAGTGAGGGGACCTACTAAACCTCTTCCTGATTACATTCAGGACACCGTTCGCCGCGTCACTGAGGCGCGGGAAGGGGCCCGCATGGCAATGGCCAAAGCCTAGGCCCGGAACGAACGGTGCGCTCGACGCTCAAAGGGGAAGTGCCCCTGGAACGTGGGGGATATGGCCTGGCTGCATTGCCCGCAGGTGCGGCCAGGGACCTCCCCTAAATTACATAAACCATGGCAGGGGCCTGTTCGGCTTATCGAGGTTCCCAACCCGCAGTCTGCACGCGTTCGGTTCAGATCTCGGCGCTGGTACGTCCATACGTCTCGCTTGAAACCATATGTGGCCCCTCGAACAGATGCGTCATCTCCTGATGTTGCCTTGCCTGTTGCTGCCGACGCACCCTTGGCGGTGCCTGTTGACCCTGCAAGAGCGCCTGTCGTGCCTTTTACAGACAAACCAGCCGTGACACCGCAGGAGACAGGGGACTCTGTTCGGGGTGGGCCTACCACGGCTGCGGGGACACCGAGCCCCGCCGCCCTTCCGACCCCGCCACAGACACGATTGCGGGACACCCCAGACTCTGGTCCTTCTGGGAAACGGGACCGTGGCGTTGGCGGGCCTCCAATAGCGCCAGGCAGTTTTGAACCTGTCGCTCCTAAAACCCCGTCGCGTTCTCGGTCTGCAGGGGGGCCGCCACCCGTCCGGGACGGGCCGGCGACCCGCACGCGGTCGAAGTCCCTTACTTTTCGTTGATTGATACTGTTCTTGTTCTTGTTGTTATTGTTATATTTATTGTATGCTTCGTTGTCCTTGCATGTCTGATGGTTGGTGGTCGCCCGCATTACTTGTGGTTGCTTAGCCGAGGACGGCTGAAATTTTCTCCACGGGGGAGGGTGGTGTAATGCGGGCGTAAACGGCCTCGCGGATATGACGTAACTGGGGGAGGGGTTAGGTCACGTGGGGGGAGAAGAGAAAGCTCTTAAGGGCGGTAACCGGAAGAGACGAGGGGAGAGTGTAAGAATAAAGACAGGAGGAGGCCACGCAGGGCAGAGGGTGGAGAGTGGCACGATCGCCACAAGACGGGAGGAGGCACCGTTGGCCAGCGGTGTCCGGGCACGGGGGAACCAGAGAGCAGCGGTGGGGCTGCAGAGAGAGCAGCTGAGAGACTGCACCAGAGGCGGAGAGGCTGAGAGGAGAGCCAGCAGCGGAGCTGCATCGGGAGTGAGGAGAAGGCTACGTGAGCGACGGCAGCTGCCAAGCTGCCGAGCGGGAGACGGAGAAGGCTCTGAGCGAGGGCCGTGTGGGGCAAAGTTGTAAAGAACCCAAATAAAGGACAACGGAGACAGACACAGTGAAAGAGTCCTTTATTACACTACTATACACTACTATACACTATACACTACACTATACACTACTATACACTACTATACACTATACACTACACTATACACTACACTATATACGAACCCACGACCTCCTGTGCACCAGGCGAGGTAGTCAACATCTCCCAACTAAAACTAAACCACGTTAGAATCACGAATCGGTGGCGTCTACAGCACTGCAGCCGGGGGGGGGGGGTGGGGGTGCGTGCGTCTCCGCAACGCCGTTAAGGTAACAAAGCCACCCCAAGAGACGGAGCAGCGGGAGACGGAGCGACGACAAGGCAGAGTGAGAAATGAAAGAAAGTCCCCGCAGGCCGCGGGCTGCTCACCTTGTGCTGCTGCTGGTTGAGCAGCTTGGGCCACTGGCTCGCAGCCACGGCCACCGTGGGGGCCGCTGGGAGGGACACGGGGGGAGGGGGGAGGGGCCGCTCTGTGCGTCAAACGTCGCTGGGACGTCATCGGCCGTTTGCTTGCGAGTCCAACTTGACTCCGAAACGTCGTGTGTAGTGTAGTGTATAGTGTAGTAGTGTATAGTAGTATAGTAGTGTAGTGTATAGTGTAGTGTATAGTAGTGTATAGTAGTATAGTGTATAGTGTAGTGTGGTAGTGTGTAATGTATAGTGTGTAGTCGTGTGTAGTGTATAGTAGTGGTGCTTTACACGCCGTACAAACACGTTAGAATCGACAGGAGTAAAGTTTGACTCGCGTGCAAAATCGACTAGCGAGCGTAGACCCCGTAGATCACGACTCGTTCGTCAGTAGAGAATTCGTAAGCGGGTAAGCCCATGTGGTAATGTCCGTAAGTAGGGGAGTCTCTTTTGCGACATCCTTAAGTAGGGGAGTCTCTGTCGTAATGTCCGTAAGTAGGGGAGTTTCTGTAGCAATGTCCGTAAGTAGGGGAGTCTCTTTAGCGACGCCCGTAAGTAGGGGAGTCTCTGTCATAATGTCCGTAAGTTGGGTCTCTGTAGCGACGTCCGTAAGTAGGGGAGTCTCTTTAGCGACGTCCGTAAGTAGGGGAGTCCACGTCGCAACGTCCGTAAGTAGGGGAGTCTCTGCTGTAACGTCCATAAGTAGGGGAAGTAGAAAGTGGCCCCGTGCACTCGCTTACAAAAGACCCGCACGCTTGCGGTGGCTTCGGCCACGCCGGCGCGCCCCGCCAGCGCCTGGCAGACGAAGTGGCGCTCGTCAGCGGTCTCCGTCGCGCTCAGCGCCAGCGCGGAGTCGCTGCGCCGAGCGTCGATGCGGCTCTCGTAGCCGGTGCCCACGTCCGCCACGAAGAGTCGCGCGTCGCGGTACGAGATCCTCGTTCGCGAAGATCGTGAAATCTGTGCCGGGGGGGGGGGGGGGGTTGGAGTCTATGGGCAGTGCTGAGTCTATGTAGCAGTGTTGAGTCTATGGGCAGTGTTGAGTCTATGGTGCAGTGTTGAGTCTATGTAGCAGTGCTGAGTCTATGGTGCAGTGTTGAGTCTATGTAGCAGTGTTGAGTCTATGGTGCAGTGCTGAGTCTATGGGTGACAGTGTGAGTCTCTGGGCAGGGCATACGACGTACGTGGCCGAGCGGTGTGCGTGTGGGTGGGGTGGGGTGGGGGTGGCGCTACTCACGATGAACCACTGGGTGACCACCTCATCGCCCACGGAGCTGGTGACCGTGCAGGGGATCACCAGCGGGCTTCCCAGCTCCACCTCCACCAGCGGGGTCACCGCCACGGAGATCGCCGCTTCGACGCCTGCGGCGATGACGGTCATCGCACGCAAGTCACGCTGCAGACTGTGTATAGTGGTGTAGTGTATAGTGTAGTGTATAGTGTAGTGTATAGTAGTGTAGTGTATAGTAGTGTAGTGTATAGTAGTGTAGTGTATAGTAGTGTAGTGTATGTAGTGTATAGTGTAGTTTATAGTACTGTAGTGTAGTGTATAATGTATTGTGCAGCAGTATATATTAGTGCAGAGTATATTACTGTAGTGTATCGTAGTGTATAGTAGTGTAGTGTATAGTGTAGTGTACAGTGTAGTATATAGTGTAGTGTATAGTGTAGTGTATAGTGCAGTGTATAGTGTAGTGTATAGTAGTGTATAGTGTAGTGTATAGTAGTGTAGTGTATAGTGTAGTGTATTAGTGAAGTGTATAGTGTAGTGTAAAGTAGTGTATAGTGTAGTGTATAGTGTAGTGTGTAGTGTAGTGTAAAGTAGTGTATAGTGTAGTGTATAGTGTAGTGTATCAGTCATCATCACCCTGTACAAGAACAAAGGGGAGAAATCAGACTGTTCCAATTATCGTGGCATAACACTTCTGTCCGTCGCCAGCAAAATCCTCGCAAGAGTACTGCTGAATAGACTGGTACCCGCAATAGCTGAAGATCACCTCCCAGAGACCCAGTGTGGCTTTAGAGCCAACCGGGGAACCACAGACATGGTGTTTGTCCTGAGGCAGATTCAGGAAAAGTGCCGGGAGCAAAACAAAGCACTGTACGTCACCTTTGTGGACCTGACAAAAGCATTTGACACCGTGAGCAGGCAGGGACTTTGGAAAATCCTGGACAAGCTAGGCTGCCCACCGAAGTTCCTCACCATGATCGTCCAGCTTCATGAAGACCAGCTTGGACAAGTCAGACATAGCAACAATCTCTCGCAGCCCTTCACTATTGCAAACGGCGTGAAACAGGGCTGTGTTCTTGCTCCCACGCTGTTCACCATTTTGTTCAGCATGATGCTCCAGCAGGTCACAGAGGACCTCGACGACGCTGATGGCGTATACATCCGTTTCGTCTCGACGGGAGCGTGTTCAACCTGAGGCGTTTGCAGGCCCACACAAAGACCATGGAGCAACTGATCAGGGAGCTGCTTTTTGCTGACGATGCCGCCCTCCTTGCTCATACAGAGGCAGCTATGCAGCGAATTACGTCCTGTTTCGCGAAAACAGCTCAGATCTTCGGCCTTGAAGTCAGCCTGAGGAAGACTGAAGTTCTTCATCAGTCCGCACCCCATGAGGAGCACCATCCACCAAGCATCTTCATTGAACAAACAGAACTGAAAGCTGTCCACCAGTTCAGCTACTTGGGGTGCGTCATCTCGTCTGACGCCAAGATCGACAACGAAGTCGACAACAGGCTGGCCAAGCAAACAGTGCATTTGGCAGACTATACAACGTGTCTGGAACAACAGAAACCTTAAAAGAGCCACAAAGGTCAACGTCTACAAAGCTGTTGTGCTGACAACTCTCCTGTATGGCGCTGAGTCCTGGGTCACGTACCGTCGTCACCTGAGTCTCCTCGAGCGTTTCCATCAGCGCTGCCTCCGCACAATCTTCAATATTCACTGGAGTGACTTCGTCGCCAACACTGAAGTCCTCAAGTCAGCGAAGGTCATCAGCATCGAGGCCATGGTCCTCAAGACACAGCTTCGTTGGGCAGGGCACATCGCCAGGATGGAGAACCACCGCTTGCCTAAGATTGTGCTGTATGGGGAACTGTCCTCTGGCCATCGCGACATAGGGGCACCACGAAAGCGATACAAAGACTCCCTGAAGAAGTCCCTCACTGCTTGCTGCATCGATCACCGTCAGTGGGCAACACAAGCAGCTGATCGCAACTCCTGGCGGCACACAGTCCACCAGGCCACCTCCTTCTTCGAAGATACCCACAGGGCCCGTATGGAGGACAAAAGGAGAAGGAGGAAGAACCATGATCCCTCAGCACCCATCCCAGATGAGACCTATACTTGCAGCTGTTGTGGCAGGACCTGCTTGTCCCGCATAGGCCTCTTCAGCCACCAGCGTGCCTGCAGAAGACGTGGATGTCCTTCCTAGATCTTCGTTCGCGAAGCCAAGCCATGATGATGATGAGTGTAAAGTAGTGTATAGTGTAGTGTATAGTGTAGTGTAGTAGTGAAGTGTATAGTAGTGTGTAGTGTATAGTGTAGTGTATAGTAGTGTAGTGTATAGTGTAATGTATAGTAGTGCAGTGTATAGTAGTGCAGTGTATAGTAGTGTAGTGTATAGTGTATAATAGTGTAGTGTATAGTGTAGTGTATAGTGTAGTGTAAAGTAGTGTAGTGTATAGTAGTGTAGTGTATAGTGTAGTGTATAGTAGTGTAGTGTATAGTGTAGTGTATAGTGTAGTGTATTAGTGAAGTGTAAAGTAGTGTATAGTGTAGTATATAGTGTAGTGTAAAGTAGTGTATAGTGTAGTGTAGTAGTGAAGTGTATAGTAGTGTGTAGTGTATAGTGTAGTGTATAGTGTATAGTGTAGTGTATAGTGTAATGTAGTAGTGCAGTGTATAGTAGTGTATAGTGTAGTGTATAGTGTATTATAGTGTAGTGTATAGTGTAGTGTATAGTGTAGTGTAGTGTGAGGTGGGCACGAATCTTCCGCGTCTACAGACGACGATTGACACGGTGAAGCCGAACCACGATCGGATGAGGGGGGGGGGGGGATGCTGCTGGATGCTGCCGATGTTCACGGCGGCGGTGATCATCACCTTGGAAGGAGACGGAGACGAGCAACAGCAACGCGACACATCGCAGCGACATGTGGCCGGCAAGTTCTCGCTGCAGCTGCTGCCGCTGCTGCAGCTGCTGCTGCTTGCTGCTGCTGCTGCCGCTGCTGTAGCTGGTGCTGCTGCTGCTGGTACTGCTGCCGCTGCTGCAGCTGCTGTTGCTGCTACTGCTGCTGCTTGTGGAGCCGTGAATCCACCGTGCCCTTCTCCTCCCGTCGTCAATCCTGTGTCGTGTGAAACACAACGCGGCAGTCCGCACCGTCACAACACATTCCTGCTGCTGCGGAGGGAGCTGGTAGTGACGCTGGGTTGCTCGCTCAATGGCCTGCAGGGTCAACGGTCAGGGCAATGTGGTGTATTCCGCAAATATGCCCGGACTGTGAGGGCGGGCACAAGCCGGCGTGAGTAGGTGAAACGTTGAGTTTTATAAGGGCACCACGGGGTGACCAGCCCCTCCCCACCCAGCCCCTCCCCTCCCTTCCCACCCAGCCCCTCCCTGCACCTGTGGGCTGATGTAACCTATCAGTATTTTTAGTATTAAACACAACGCATTCCACACTATTACACTAGTGGTATTAAACACAGTGCATTCCACACTATTACACTAGTGGTATTAAACACAGTGTATTTCACACTATTAGACTATTTATATTAGTAAACACGACGCAAATGACCCCTATGGAGGCAGCCTGGCCTAGCAACTAACACTAGTTGTCCCAGACATTAAAAGTGTTTTTGATCACCACCACCAAGCACCACCACCCAGCAGCAGCAGCACCACCACCACCACACAGCACCAGCACCACCACAGCACCACACCACCAGCACCACCACCAGCAGCACCACCACCCGCACCCAGCACCACCACCAGCACCACCACCACAGCACCACCACCAGCACCACCAGCACCACCACCACCAGCAGCACCACCACCAGCCCACCACCAGCAGCAACCACCACCACCAGCACCAGCACACCACAGCACCACCAGACCACCACACCACCACCAGCACCAACCCACCAGCACACCACCAAGACACCACCAGCACCAGCACACCACCACCACCAGCACAGCCCACCAGCACCACCACCAGCACCACCACCACCATCACCACCAGCAACCACCAGCACCACCACCAGCACCACACAGCACACCTCACCACCACCAGCACCCACCACCAGCAGCACCACCACACACCAGCCACCACCAGCACACCACCAGCAGCAACACCAGCACCACCACAACCAGCACACCCCACCAGCACCACCAAGCACCACCAGCAGCACCACCACCAGCACCACCACCACCAGCAGCACCACCAGCACCACCACCAGCACCACCACCAGCAGCACCACCAGCACCACCAGCAGCACCACCACCAGCACCACCACCACCAGCACCACCACCAGCAGCACCACCACCAGCACCACCACCACCAGCAGCACCACCAGCACCACCATCACCACCACCAGCACCACCACCAGCAGCACCACCACCAGCACCACCACCACCAGCAGCACCACCAGCACCACCAGCACCAGCACCACCACCACCAGCACCACCAGCACCACCAGCAGCACCACCACCAGCACCACCACCACCAGCACCACCACCAGCAGCACCACCACCAGCACCACCATCACCAGCAGCACCACCAGCACCACCACCACCAGCACCACCAGCACCACCAGCACCACCACCAGCACCACCATCACCACCACCAGCACCACCACCAGCAGCACCACCACCAGCACCACCACCACCAGCACCACCACCAGCAGCACCACCACCAGCACCACCACCAGCAGCACCACCACCAGCACCACCACCACCAGCAGCACCACCACCAGCACCACCACCAGCACCACCACCAGCAGCAGCAGGCACAGCTGTAGAGAACACCACAGCAGCCTACCTGGCTGGCGACGATCTTACACAGATCAATAACAAGTGGTGAAAGATCGATAAATCGAAAGATCGATAAGTTTGAGAGAGAAACCACGCCTACCCACGTGTTCGTCTATCTTGTTCGATTCCCACGCGATTAGACTGAGAATCGATTCCCATGTTATCCCAATGGGAATCGACTCCAGACATCCATTACTCGACTAGAATCGATTCCCATGTTATCCCAATGGGAATCGACGCGAGTGTAGTTAATCGAACCTTAAATCGATTCTGCCTGTACCTCGTGACTTTGTGTGTAGTCGATGGCGTCGTCCAGGAGACTCTCCCGCGCCCTTGGCCTCCTCTTCCTCTCCCTCCTGCAGCCCCTCCACCTCGTCACGTGCTCACACGGTGAGGAGGTCACTGTGTGTGGGGAGCGGTGGTGCACTGGTTAGCACACTGTGTGTGTGTGGGGAGCGTGGTGCACTGGTTAGCACACTGTGTGTTGTGGGGAGCGGTGGTGCAGTGGTTAGCACACTGTGTGTGTGGTGAGTGGTGGTGCACTGGTTAGCACACTGTGTGTGTGTGGGGAGCGGTGGTGCACTGGTTAGCACACTGTGTGTGTGTGGGGAGCGGTGGTGCAGTGGTTAGCGCACTGTGTGTGGGGGGGGGGGGCGGTGGTGCAGTGGTTAGCGCACTGTGTGTGTGTGTGTGTGGGGAGTGGTGGTGCAGTGGTTAGCGCACTGTGTGTGTGAGTGGGGAGTGGTGGTGCAGTGGTTAGCGCACTGTGTGTGTGTGTGTGGGGAGTGGTGGTGCAGTGGTTAGCGCACTGTGTGTGTGTGAGTGGGGAGTGGTGGTGCAGTGGTTAGCGCACTGTGTGTGTGTTTGAGTGAGTGGGGAGTGGTGGTGCAGTGGTTATCACACTGTGAGTAGAGAGTGGTGGTGCAGTGGTTAGCACACTGTGAGTGGGGAGCGGTGGTGCAGTGGTTAGCGCACTGTGTGTGAGCGGTGGTGCAGTGGTTAGCGCACTGTGTGTGTGTGGGGAGCGGTGGTGCACTGGTTAGCACACTGTGTGTGTGGTGGTGCAGTGGTTAGCACACTGTGTGTGTGTGGGGAGCGGTGGTGCAGTGGTTAGCGCACTGTGTGTGGGGGGGGGGAGCGGTGGTGCAGTGGTTAGCACACTGTGTGTGTGGGGAGCGGTGGTGCACTGGTTAGCACACTGTGTGTGTGTGTGTGGGGAGCGGTGGTGCAGTGGTTAGCGCACTGTGCGTGGGGGGGGGGGGTGCAGTGGTTAGCGCACTGTGTGTGTGTGTGGGGTGTGGTGCAGTGGTTAGCGCACTGTGTGTGGTGGAGGGTGGTGCAGTGGTTAGCGCACTGTGTGTGTGAGTGGTGGTGCAGTGGTTAGCGCACTGTGTGTGTGAGTGGTGGTGCAGTGGTTAGCGCACTGTGTGTGGGGGGGGGGAGCGGTGGTGCAGTGGTTAGCGCACTGTGTGTGTAGGGAGCGGTGGTGCAGTGGTTAGCGCACTGTGTGTGTGTGGGGAGCGGTGGTGCAGTGGTTAGCGCACTGTGTGTGTGGGGGGGGGGGGAGCGGTGGTTAGCGCACTGTGTGTGTGAGTGGTGGTGCAGTGGTTAGCGCACTGTGTGTGTGAGTGGTGGTGCAGTGGTTAGCGCACTGTGTGTGTGAGTGGTGGTGCAGTGGTTAGCGCACTGTGTGTGTGAGTGGTGGTGCAGCACGCCGAGAGAGTTTGTGGGCAAGCGTCAGGATGAGCTCTGCGCCTGCAGGCTGTGTGCACACTGCCACGCTGGACCGACGCTGGGTGATGTGATCAGGCCGCACACGCAATGTTTATTTCACCACTGGGGCCAATTATAATTGGTTTCATTCATTTTGCTGCCTGTTCAGACAGAGCTAATGGTGAATGAGGAACCTAAACCAAACTTCCAACCAGTTGTCAAAGGCACTTGAGCCCACTGCCGCACGTTCAGATGGTGCAACATTGCGTCGATTGGTAGATTAACGTGGTTCTTAAGCTCTCTGCGTGTGCCTGAAGTGACGTGTGTATTTCGCTGTTATTTTGTTTTTGATGCAACTCACGAGCAAATGAAGCTGATGGTATGTGGAGGCTAATGAGCGAACAAGATGAGACATTTCAAAACATTGTCTCATCTTGTATTAAAAAAACATTTAACTGTTATTCTGAATCGTGACAATTCGTGAAATCTTTATGGGGTTCAGTACGCAGGGGAGGGATTGGGGTTAATGTTTACGTGCCACCCGGAGGCACACCGATACGTTTCATGATACGGGCCTGTGTGTCACTCTACATGATGTGTTTATGTGACCCATCCAGCCACTGCACAACCGCTACATTCACCGTGATGGATTTTAATTAAAACAAATCGCGACAAATCATTATTCAGTCGGGGCCAATCGTTAGAACTCTGATTGATCACAATTGACATGACAACAGGTTGTTTTAGTAACAAGTAAACATGAAAAAGGTGCAGGCCTGCAATTGCCTGTTCACACCACTGCTTTGTGGAAGGGCCTCCCACTCAGGAGAGCTCCATTGAGTCCCTGTCGAGGGCCATTGGGACTTTTTCTTCAACGATGGCCAGACGTCTTGGGGGGGCGGGGTTCGGTGGCGAGCGGCACAGGCAAGGGGGGGGGCACAATGGCGAGAATCTGGCCACATAGAGGGGGGCATGTAAACTAAAACTATAAACAACTTCTCTTGTTATACCAGCTAAGACCCACTAAGCTAGATAGCTCTGTTTCAGAGGTGACCTGGGCCACCAATGGTAACTCACGAGGTGGCTTATCAAGTGAAATACTCTCAACGCACGTTTATGAATGTCGAGGGGAAACACCGGAGGACCCTGAGAAGAATCCACGTGACCACGGGGAGAACGAAACGTAGACCCCAAATACACGGCAGGCGTCAGGGTTGGGATCCAACGCGTGAACCCCCTGCTGGATACCAGGTGAAGGAGTTAGCATCTCGCCGCCGTGGCACTTAGAACCGCACCTTTACCTTGTCGTGCCACTGATTTCATCATCGCAATCCAAGATGCAGTGCTTTGAATGTTCATGAACAGCCGTCCCTTTCTCTCTCGCCCACAGACATTGACGAGTGCGCGTCGAGCCCTTGCGGTCATGGAGGGACCTGTCTCAACCTGGTGAACGGGTTCAGCTGCACGTGCCCTCCACAGTGGACGGGGCACACCTGTCTCCTGGGTGGGTGACGTCCAGTGCCGCGAGTTCTACGCCAGTCTGAGCTCACATCGTCGTCGGCACTTTGAGGATTCTGAAGGCTCAGCGTCAATGAATTTGGTTCACGGAGGCCTGACCGGGGCACTGTTGGTATTCTTCAGGTTCGGTGCCAATGCCCCAAGGCTCATGGAACCGTCTAGAATATGAGGCTCAAAGCTCCAAGTGTCTCGTCGCTAACAATGTCATTGTATGTCTGTTGAACTTATTTCGCACCATACAGCATCAACCTCGCTAATCATAGGTGCAGAGGGAAGGACAGTGAACTAGACAAATTGGGGTGGGGATCATCATTGGAGATCCGGAGCCTGCGGGATAAATTCCACATTCACATGGCGCGGACCAATCGCTTCATCAACAGCCGCTGCTGATTCACCAAAACAAGTTGCCTGCTTTGTCGACCCTCTGGGTGATTATGGGCTGACCCCTTTGCAGATATTTTCGACTCGCAACTTTGCACCTGTGAGTATGACCCTCTGCCAGCCAGCTTGAACAATGAAAGTTAAAATTGCATCGTGTGCCCGGATGGGGGGGGGGAGCCTGCAACATGTTTGCTGCAGCAAAGTTAATGCCACGGTCGCAAGATGTTAACTATCTCGCCTGGTATACAGGAGTTTGTGGGTTCGATCCCAACCCTGATGCCTGCTGGTGTATATTTGGAGTTTGTATGTTTACCCCATGGTCGCGTGGACCCCTTTCACATTTAAAATCAACGTGCGTTTTTAGAGTGTCTGGCTGCTATAAATGACCACACGATAGCCACTTTGTTGAGCTATCATTTGTGGCCAGGCCGCTCCTGAAAAAGAGCTGTGTAACTCAGAGGGCCTTACCTGATAAAAATAAAATTAGTTCATAATGCCGCCTATCAAAGCTTGTCGCACCTGCGTATCCCAAGGAGGTGCGAAGGAATCCTTCCTTCCCAGTGAGCGCTTTGCGTGCTTGAAGATGACGTTGGCGGTGGCTGCGCGTCGGCCTTTTCACAGATCAGGACGAGTGCGATGACAACCCTTGCGTTCACGCGCGCTTCTGCAAGAACCTTTTCGGAGGCTACTACTGCGGTTGCCTGCCCGGGTGGACTAGACAGAATTGTGACATTGGTAGGTTCACCTCTCTCCTCCACGCCCACGTGCATCATCGGTGTCAAACAAAAACACACGTGCATTTCGATCGACGCTGAAATCAATGCTATTCTTTCAACCCAATTGCCTAGTATAACGTGCAACCTCAGGCCAACTTTTGTCACGTGGTTTGAGCAGTTGAATCAACATTGACCAAACATTCCAAATGTATTGCCTATCTAACCTATAAAAGTTTTTTTGTCTGTCCGTCTGTCTGTCCGTCTGTCTGTCTGCGCATGCGCGCTTGCGAGGGATTTGTCTCTCAAACGGTGGGGTTAACGTCGAAAAAAAATTGCCAGGCAGCACGCCCTAAGTCCCGCGGTGGGTATAGGCTATTCCGTTTCCCATCCGTAAACTTTAAAGTAGTTAAATGAACAAGTTAGTGGGGGCGTGGGTAGTGGCCCAGCCCCCAGCCTGGCAATGTGTCACCGGCTGGGCAATCTAGGCGAGGCCTCGGGCTCTGCACGGGACGAGGCCTCACCACGGCAATGTAAAGTAATTTTTATTTAAACTTTCGCTAAGAACTCAGGTTCAGTGTTTACTATTATTAAACCAATTAGTTGGCAGATATTACAATAATAATGTTTGTGTGCAGATAGCAACTCTGGTTCATTGTTTACTATTATGAAACTAATAAGTTTTAAATGGAGTCGCTATCTTATTTTAATGCTCTAAGCCCATCGAATGTTCGCTCCAGTCTTGATATGTCTGGTCCAAACTGATTGTATCCTGGGTTTCTAGTCTGTCAGGTGTAGTGGCACACGCATGTAATTCAACATTTTGATAGATGACTGTGCAAGGCAGAATCGAAAGTAGGTCCTTGACCTAACTGTGGGGATTATTTTCCTTGACACGCTGCGGATACTCCCAATTCCTCCCACGTACAAAATACTTGGAAATAAATCGACCAATTCCCAGGAAGACAGTCAAAAGTCCCGTGGCAGAATCAGCCTGCACTGTCACCCTCCCACACAGAGCAGTGGTGTACTCATTTTTAACAGCCCCGGAATGATGACAGAGAAACTGGGATCCTTTAGGGGGATTTAAAGCTTGCAACTGTCCAATTCATCAGTTGGTCACAGTGTCAAGAAGCCACCTGGCAGGATTGCAGAATCAGCCTGGGTGTGTTCCCTGTGTCGCCGGCACACTGCACACCAACACCAAGTGTGTCCCACCAGTGAATGTGCACGCTCCGGCGGCGCGCACCGGCGTGTTGTGTTGTTCATGCGGTTGCTCCGCCGGCGAGCGGTGGCTTTCCTTTGGAGTGCTCCGTGAACAACGCCATGGCCTCATTAAAGGCCTGCGCTTGACAAACACTCGCCTCTGGATTCTGTGCCAAGTGACGCGATGACCTTGAAAGTGTTTGTCATTTAACAGCCCCCGCCCCCCCCACCAACAAGTTTGACTCTACCTCTCTTTCCTGTGGCCATAACCTCATCGCAACATCTCCAAGCCACAAACACGTGCCTTGACAAATGGGGGGGGGGGGGGATATTGAACGACGGTGAACCCGGTTTGAGACTTGATATGGTCGATTGATGAATTTGTTCATGCTGCTGCCCAGTAGATGTTTCATTGTACGCTGATCACCCCACATCCATAACGAACGTTTGGAGAATATTCATAATTTGAGAATGATGGGTTCTCAAGTTATTCATGACTGGTAACTGATTGGTTAAGCAATGCACATACAACAAGTCGCAGACGACACATCGATATGTCGAGGTCTCCAATGTTTAGTGCATCGCAAATGTGCAACACACCTAATGCACGTGTGCCCTCTATTGCCTGCCTAGAGACAGATTTTTAGGAATCATAGTAACGATCTTCTATCTGTTCTCTTTCATTTCACCAGCTGTCAATGACTGTGAGGGGAGTGCTTAAATGGAGGAGCATGCAAGGTAAATGCCGACCCACAAACACACTTCCTCTGAAGACATTTCATTGCCTTGTCTCATCGTCGTGTGCATTCACTTACAAGAATCGTCTTCTGGGCGCCGATGCCTTAGGATATGAGACTTGACGTGTGTTTAGACTGCAGCCCAAGTCTTATACTGTATTGGTTGTGGGAGCATATCATATCAAAAGCTGTGGGTTGTTGCCTCTGCGGCTTGATCTCAGTAATTATACATGCGCTTGTTATCACGGGCGCCGGTAATGGTTAAGAGTAACGACTTCTATTGCAGCTTACTGCTCACAGCGTTTGTAAATGCCCCGTGAATTTAGCTTCCTTATTAATGAGTACGTGCCACCCCAGACACTCAATGTTTATGTAAAAAAAATAACATGAAAACATTGTTAATATTTAAGTTGTCTGGAGTTGCGTTGGCTTTGTCCACAGTTTAAGAACAAGTTGTTTTTTAGTCTTTTTTTCTATCGAAATTTGTTTGTCTGTTTGGACTGCTTTTTGTTGAAGACCACAAATCATAACCTTAACCAAACAAGCAGAGTTTCAATACATTATTTGTATTGATTTCTCTTGTTGACACTGTTATTCGGAAAGCGTACCTTTTATTTGAAACGTGCATTCATGGAGATACTTACGCAGAATTCATTTTTCTTTTTAAATACTGCGGCACTTTGCCATTAAACGTTTCCATTTGCGATGGTTCAACACAATCGCGAAACACCGCCGAAGCGAAGCGAATGCAAAGTATACGACACCGAAAACGGGGATATTTCACGCGTCGACGACGTACGACGTCGTTCCACTCTGGCAGGACCTGACCGACGATTACAGCTGCGAGTGCAAGCCGGGCTACACGGGCAGACGCTGCGAGACGGAGGCGGACAAGTGTGCTGCGAGCCCGTGCCTCAACGGCGGCCAGTGCAGGGACGCCGTCGATTCCTACGACTGCGTTTGCACGGACGGCTTTGCCGGCGACAGCTGCCAAGTAGGCGCCGCGTTTGTTCTCGAAGCGAGCTGCCACGTGATCTCCGTCCGCGCGCCCGCGGCTGCGTCGCTTTTCATCGAGACCGGTGTTGCACGCACATCGAGCCCTGCGAATCCCAAAGATGCCGTGGATTTGCGTCCGCCGGGCTCTGGCGTTGATGACGAACCCTGAGAACAGCTGTCCAACGTGTGTTCGGACTGCGCCATGGGCTTTGTTCGGCGTGATGTCCGACGTTTCGCCGCACGTGCCGGAGGCTTCTTCTGGAACCGACCGAAGGAAGTTCCCGGCACGTGTAGCGAAGCGTGGACCATCGCGGCGAACAACGCACGGCACGACCAACAATCACGCTGTGGAGATCCACAGCAGCGCAACCTGTACAGTCTTTACACGCAAAGTGCTTGCCACAAATGAGCCACAATACCTTGCTGATCTTGTTAAGGAGCATAGACCATCACGCGAACTTCGGTTATCCTCACAGCGGCTTTTGGTTAACCATCAGAGATTAGAAAGCCACTGGAGTTATGCTCCGCACCGCCGATGAGCGCGGTTGACTACTTGCGGTGCAAAAAGAGTTCAGGAGTAGAACCCGATGAATCTCATGGAATGCCAATGAAGGCACTCTGAACAGTGGGCATTAACAGTTAACCGAAAGAATTATAAACGTGAATTATTAAGAGTAGGGTAGAATAATTTTTAAGAATATAAGAAGTATAATTTAAGACGGATAACTTCTAATTTCTCAAGTAGTTCATAATAAAATGGTTGTATTTGTAGTTGTTAATGAGGGGTCTCAATTTTGCATTGAGCATGAGGAGAGTGGTGATGGCGAGGTGTGACGCTTGGTATCCGTGATGACCTCCAACCTTGAGAGCACGTTTGATCTGCTTGAGGTTTAATTTTTTTATTTCGATTTAAAGCTTTCGTGACTGCAGGGATTCATGTTATTGGTTTTTTGGTGAAGTCACGTAGAAGGGAAATAATAAAATAACAAACATAAACCATAATATAATAAAGTTCTCACGACGTTCCGGCCACAGCGCAAGTAACCGTCCTCAGGTGAAGAAACAGCTGTCTGACAGACAGCGCTCCAATGGACACCGCTAAGCTTGGCGGCTTATTTTTAAACTGGGTGGGAGGAGCAGAGCGCCTTGACAAAGGAGTTTACATATCAACAGATTTTTATTTTTTTACATTTTTCACTTTCGGCCAAATTCTTTGACCCACGGTGGGCTGCCCTCCATCCGCTCTGCTGTGTGTGCGTGCCCATGTCAGCACTCGAGCGTGTGACACGCCAACAGTTCACACGGCCACATTGTGCACCTCTTTCTAAAGAGGCTTTCAAAAATGCTTTGATGCTCATCCAGTGGTTTTGTACTTTCGTTGAAATCAGCTGCTGCCATTGAATTTATATGGAAAATGTGCTGCTCTGATGTACATAAAAAAACGCTCAGTTCTCTTACTGATATTGGAATGATTTTTATTTATTTGGATTAAAAAATATATATATATTATGCCCTATCCCCAACTTTCTAGGTTATCTTCTGAACACCGTTGCAAGCATGCACGAGTAGTTATCCTGTTAATTAATTTGTCTCGTCCGTATTAATTGTCTACCCGTGATGTTGTTTCCACTTTTTTTTCGTCACGCTGTCTGCGAAAATGCGATGGATCGGGCACAGATCTGGGTTAGT